>NC_080059.1:15056134-15131134 GCF_026212465.1 Amaranthus tricolor | reverse complement strand
TTATGCTCAAGAGACGACATCATCGAATAACCTTCTAGTTGATTGTAGCGAACCGGTCTTGACTTCTTGAAACGTCTTTTTGGTGAGTAGTAGAAGTCCCTTAAAGGGTCTGGCCAGACTACATTCTTGAAAATAAACTTTTTTTTTACTGAAGCTCTTTTGAAATTAAAAATTATTGATACAAATGTTGTTGTGAATGCTTATGTTGATATAATGATATGGTCAATGGATCGGTCTTGCGAGCTGGTCATTGACGAAGTTAAGGAACATTTTTCTCTGCTCCTTGTTTTTAAAGCGAGTTGTCATTCAGATATGGACTAGCTTCACCCAAGAGCGACATAGCCATAGAGCTATGGGGCACCTCTCAAACTAGACTCCCTGTGAGCACATAGATCTAGGAAACTGATGTTGCTTTTAAACCCTTATTTGGAAACTAATGTGTTTGTTTTTTGGATTGTTACTTCTCATTCAGTTTAATCTGACCCTCTGTTTTTTCCATCTTTTAGTTTGATTATAGATCAGAACCGGTCGGGAACGATGGGTTAGTGGTGTTGAATAGCGTTCCAAGGATGTATATTGAGCTGAGCACGTGAAAATTTGTAGTTTTGTAGTAGGTTTTTGGATAAATGTATATTGGACTAGGTTGTGTTGGTTATATTGGACTTGAAGTGAGTGGTATGATTATGTTGTGTTTTAGTTAGATGTTTGGTTTGAGAATTAGCTGAGTTAGTTACTTTAAAGAGCTGGTGAGCCCTTTGCTCAAGTTTTAGAATTGTGATTTATGTTTCTTGGGAAAGGAACCCCGTAATGACTTGATTACTCAGCCAACGGTAAGTCGGGTTGTTACATATTCCAATGCATATAAAGATATAAATCTTATTAATCTTAAATAGAAAAAATTAATAGTCAAACTTATATCAATAGCATGCATTAATGTATATTAATCTTGTCTTGAAAGCTACAATAAAGTTATAAAAAAGTGTATGTGAGAAGCTAATTTGAGCAGGAAATGTTTTTACCAAAGGCCGACACAGGTCATTAAATGGTCTTTGCTTTAGTATATAGAATGGTTAGTTTAGTATATTTATTCTTTCTTCGGTAAGACCGCTTCTAAAACACTACAACTACATGATGTAGTTAAAGAGTTACCTCTAGAGACCTTCTTCGATTATGAGGCCAGTAAACGTTAACTAGAAATGGTAGTAATCAGGGTTGTTTTGTAGCATGAGGCCTTATTTTTCTTGATGCAAGACTGAATGCACGAAGAGGTAAATGTTATACGACCAAATGATTGAGACTGAATTATCACAATTTAGTTGTGTCGATAAACGCAATATACCTTATGAATGAGACAAGTTGAAGAATATATAATGTTAGATTATTTGGATGCTGCATAAACCTTAACTGGTAGGAAATTCCTTCCTATATGTTGGTGCCAATTGTTACGTAGTACAGTTTTCCCAGCAACATTTTTCTTAGCTCATATCTTAAAGTCAATTTTCTACTGATATGGCGTTCTGTCATTGGAGGCAAAGTAGGTCATTGAATGCATGGAAGGTCTCGTTGCAAAAAATGAGTAAGCTAATTCCTTTTGTCAGAAAAGTAACTTTCAGTTCGTTCATTATAGTGCGCATGAAAACGTAGCATTATTGATCCATTACATGTATGCATCAAATGCTAGGTGCTTGATGAAATGTTGAAATATTTTCTAAATGTAAACACCTCGATTGGTCCAAGGTATGGCTTGTTGTCGTTGTTATAGAAACTAATCCCTTTAAAATGGTGCTAGCATATTCTCCCTCCAGGAGACCTTTGAGTCTTGTAACGTCTCTTTGGAATAACTCTCCTTATGGAAACAACCTCTTCTAATATAACCTCGTCTTAAAAGTGTTTCAATATGGGAGTCATTCTATTTGGAATGAATTCTTCTAGGAGTTATCCCTCTGGGAAGTATTCTATCAGAGAGTTAACCTTTGGGAGGAATTACTTTCCTCAAACTATTCTTTCTTTGCAATCTCCATTTTAAAGTTTTTTTATGCCAATAATTCCCTGTAAAAAGCATTTTTCATAAGGTAACCTTGTGGCAACTTATCATGTTTGGCAGTAATCTTTTAGGAGAAATTTTCCTCTAAAAAGTACCTTACTTAGATACCTTTTCTAGAAGATTTTCCTCCATAGATGGAATCTCTTTATGAAAATCACTTTTTAGAATAAACCTCACTATGACGTAACCCCCAAAAGCATTTTAGGACGTATTACTAGAGAATAATACTCTCTTGCTTAACCCTCACTAAAAGGAATTCCCCTTAATTTTGATATTTTTAGATGTAAGTTGTTTAAGATATTGATTCATTCCCTTAAACATGACTATAATGATCCTCTACACTAGAAAATTCTACACATGAACTTGTTGTAATATCTGGATTCACGTGAACTTGTTGGCTTCGCTAAGGGTTTATCCCAGCACAAAAACAAGTACAAAACCTCGACCATCCATGCATAGGAAGCCGGCTCCCCCAATCATAGGGTTCTACGCTCTTATTCTTTTCCTCGCAACTTCCAAGTTCATTACTTCTCTTTAGAGGGTTTAGAAAGATATTGGACCAATTTTTGGAAGGAGAAAGGACCTTGTTGGAGGTTAATTCTTGACTTAACATATATTAATATCACATTTGTTTGTAATTTGTTGATTTAATTCAAAAGAATTTAAGAACTAAATAATTGTGTTTCTATTGTAACATTTTTTCAAAATTGTGTCCAACATCTGAGATATATTACTAATATGTGTATTATTTATGTTTTAATTAACAGTGTTTGAAGAGATCCAAATGATTGAAGAACGACAAGTTGAGTTACTACAATCTCAACAAACGAGTGCATCAACTCCAAATAATGTGAGCCTAAACCTAAACAAGTTGTTCAACATCCCATTCATCCACCAAAGCGTGCTAAAACTGGTAGAGGAAGAGGTAGAATTCTTTTAGCTGGAGGTCGAAGGCGAACTAGGATCGTTTGATGTCGAAAGTTCTTAACTTTCTACGCTTCCCTCCCCCCACACTGGTCATGCGATTTATGAGCTTAGTTATGGTCAAATGTGGTTGAAGATCTTCGAATGAACCTACAAAACGAACAAAGGTTACTAACCTGAAGGAGACACCCGGGAAAGCCCCTCCGATGCTTAAGTCAAAACGAGGTTGAATATATCAAATATGACAATGGAATTACTTAGAGAGAATTTGGGAGAAAAACTTACTTCATTAGGAAATTTTGTGAGTATTTATAGTCGTTGGCTCCGTACTGATATCGAAACTGACTGAATATGCTTTCGATCTGATATTGATGAAATAGACTGCTATATAACCAAAAATTGGGCTTTGAATAAAACATGGACTACGCGTTGACTAAATATAAGGCCCAATTAAAATTGGGGCCTTGGACCCAAAACAACTGAAGAATTTAACTCCCAAGATTAAGGTTCAACATGATCCGATTGTTGAGTGAAAATGTTGAGCTTTATTTTTACTCAGCCGCATACACGCTTGAGATTGATTCAGAAATCATTTCTCACGAACTAAGTATGGTTGAGCCCATGAAGCCTATGAAGCACAAAAAGATAAATGTGAAACTACAAAAAGACAAAATTATTGCGGGAAATCTCCTATAATTAAGACTGATATTCCTACGCAACCAAAAAAGCGCAACCCATTTCTTCCTACTTAAAAAACCAACTACACGTTTTAAATCAATCTATATGATGCCCGTTTTAAAGCTTAAAAGAATAAATATTTGAATACTTAAATTGTCAATTCTTATTATTACCCTCAACAAAGGTCTAACCCATAATGCTTTTAATTTATTAATTATATATATATATATATATATATATATATATATATATATATATATATATATATATATATATATATATATATATATATATATATATATATATATATATATATATATATATATATATATATATATATATGTGTGTGTGTGTGTGTGTGTGTGTATGTGTGTGTGTGTGTGTATGTGTGTGTGTGTGTGTGTGTGTGTGTGTGTATTTCTCTGTAATTAAAAATTCAAGATATAAATATAATAATAATTTTAGATATATATTAATTTGTAGTAATTTTTATATTGTTTGTTCTATATGAAGTTTATAAAGTAATGTCGTGTTTTTATAATTATTATAATCATATTATTTTGCAATGATTTTAGTTTGTTACCAAAGGAATTTGAGTTTGTTGAGAAAAATGATGCAAGTAGTTTGCAACTAAATAGTCATTGCAAAAACTAGCTGTTGATTCAATTAGGAACGGGAACAGCAACAAGAGGGGGGGTGAATTGTTGTTGTTGCAAGTTTAAGCGATTGTGCCCTGTTTTTGCGGAATTATTTAAAATAAATAAAGCTTAAACTAAGAGCAAAATAATAAGAGAGACACACGATTTTACGTGGAAACCTTTTGGGCCTAAACAAAAGGAAAAACCACGACCACTTGGGATTTTCAAAAACTCCACTATGTTTAAGGCAATTAGTTACAATCACAATAAACACCTTGCTTCACTCGAAGCGTAACACCTAGGCCGACTCCTCTTCTCTCTAATTGCTTTACTCCAAGCAACAACCTTAGCTTCTCTTCAAGCTAATCCTCTCTAGCTTCACTCAAAGCTATCTAATTTCCCCCTTAGACTCACCCGAGTCTAATTACATAAACTCTCAAAAACCCTTACAAAAAGGATAGAAATTCTCTAAAATAAATCAAAGAGTTGCATCAAGAAAATATTCTAAATTAATTGGCAATTTTGAGAACAAAATATTTCTTGTAAAATCCAACAAAAACGTATGAAAAATACTTAAGCACAAAACGTTGGATTACTTCTCTTCACTTTAAAAACCGGAATTATCTTGCAATTTATAGAAAATAATATTCCTAAGAAAGTGGAATAATCCAATCCATCATCCCACTATCAAAAGATCATGGGAGTAATGTGGATTAAGCAAACACACGGTTATTTCCATAAGATTTGATTAAGTCAAATCACACGTGTACATAAACAATAACCGCTGTTCCTTTAATAACCGCTGTTCCCTAAAGTAGCAGTTTCTTCAGTAGTAATTCCTGTTCCCCAAATTAATGGCTGGAACTTCATGCTATATTTAGAAAACGGTTAATCTTAGTGGGAATGATTGTTTGCTAATTTTTAGGAATAAAGACCGGCTGAAAAGATTTGCTAAGACCAATTCAAAGTTAGTTAATTCTATTTTTAACAAATCCAAGATTTATTAAAAATAGATCCTAAAATAAAGGATCTTAACAAATAAATCGTGAATACATTTTCTTTAACAAAAACGATTTGCCAATTAACTTAAATTAAATTTTTACTGCAACAATTTAATTTAAAATACATTAACTAAAAAATAATAATTAAAATATGATAACCAGAATTTTTAGTCAACGTAGTCAACCTTCAGCTCAGGAACAGTGTGCTGTCTCCAGACTTCAGTTTAGCTAGAACATCCAACTTGGGAACAGTAGATCTGCTGTCTCCATTTTACATCCCAAGCGATATACTTCTCCTAACATCAATTGAAACCTTTTGACATGTACGTTTCCATAAGCTAAGGCATAGGTACTATCAACGATCATAATCATAATCATAATCATAATCGGATATCGACCTGCACAATCTCTAAACACATATTTGCTAAAGTGTAGTCATCATCAAAACTCAAGAGGTCCAACAAATTCCCCCTTTTTGATGATGACAAACTTTTCAAACAAACTTAAAAACAAAATAGAGTAAACCAATGTTGAAGAGTATGTTAGAGATCAAAACAACTCTTCTTAACCAAATATCATGATACATGTTACTCTAAAAATAATCAAAACAACAACTTAAATTATTTCAGCATAAAATCAAACAATGAAGAAAATTATATAATCATCCATAATCAGAATTAAAAGAAATCAGCATAACTTAACTTGAAATAACAAAACAAGAAGTCAGTAACTTCCAACAACTAACAAATCAGTAACTTCCAACAACTAACAAAATTAGCAACACACAAACATCAGAAAAACAAACCAGCACCTTAATCCATAAGTCCAACATAATAGATTTAACTAGATCTCAAACATACTCAAGCATTATTTAAGTTTGTGCCAAATATTCCCCCTTTTGACATCATTCAAAAAGAAGATAAGCAATCAAACCACAGCACTAAACATATAGTTATAGTCAAAGAGAGAATAAGGATGCACAAATTAAAAAGCAATAACAATAAATGCAAGCATGATAAGCAATGACTAATCAAACCGAACAGTTAGTAGCATATGTAAAAAGGTTTAACAAAGTTAACAATGTTTAAGAGGTGTACCCCAGCTGGTACCAAAAGAAAGAAATTGTTTAAAGACAGAGACAGCAGCAATGAAAATAATAAAAGGGAAACTATGAAGCAGGAGCATCTTCATCAACATATTCCGTTTCCACCTCAACTGTATCCAATTTAGCGCCAAGACGAGCCTCCATCTGAGTCATCTGGTCAGCTAAAGAGGCTAGGGAAACACGGATCTCATCTTGAAATTTGAAGAAGCGATCCTGCAAATCATCAAGCTTGAGAAGAATGGAATATAAGGGAGCAGTAGGAATGGTTGCCTGATCAAAGCTGTGTTTGTGAAATGATGGTGATGGTGATCTTGGTGTTGGTGAAGGTAGTGGTGATTGAAAATGATGAGTTGGTGGAGTGGTTGGCTTTGATGAGGGAAAACTATTGGGTTCAGTCCTAGAGTCTTCTTCAAGAGAAACCTTAGATTCCAACCCCTGGTCTTCTTCCTCAGAAGGAACAACCTCCTGTTCCTTAACTCCATCCCCTTCTTTCTCCTGTTCCTCCTTCTCCTCTTCTTCCTTTTTCTCCTGTTCCTTCTCTTCCTTCTCTTCCTCTTCCTCCTGTTCCTCCTTTTCCTTCCCCTCTTCCTCCTGTTCCTCATTATCAGAATCAATCTCAATCTGTTCCACAATATTTTCAAGAATCCCTTCCTCATTTAATTTAAGGCGCAAATTACTCAAACATTTTGCACCTATCATATTGCTGGGACCCATAGGAAAATTATAATCACCCAGTGGAATACCAAACTTTGAGAAAATCCATGACAACAAACCACCATAGCCAACCATACAACGTTTGGCTATACAATCATTTAAATGAGAAATCATCAAGGAAGGAAAATTAATCTTTATGTTGTTCACCATACAGTATATCAGGGTTGCATCTCGAAGACTTACCTCACTACGTTTTGAGTTTCGTGGCAGGATAAACCTTCTAGCAATGTTGTACAGCAACTTATGTAAAGGAGACAGGACATTGTGACTTACTTTCCCCCTTTTTTGCCTAACCCCCAAGCATCTCCAAACATCTTTTTCATCTCTTCCAGAAAACGCAATCTTAGACCCAACATGATAAACATCAAAACCAGTAGCAGGAACACCTAACCACTCTCCTAAAGTCAGACTATCAAATTCAATATCAATATCTTTGATTGAACTAGAACAAACTCCATCATGAACAGCAAAATTAGAAATAAACTCATGCATAATGTCAGGGTAAATGGGGTTGCAGCAATATACGCTCATAAGTGATTCCCATTTTTGAGTTTGTAAAATTTCATGGAATTTAGGAAAGATTGTAGATTCGTACCATTCTTTGTCTAGACCAAATCCTACAGACATTTCTTTAGAAAGTTCTTCAGCATTTGAGTAATGCGTTACCTTCATTTTCTTGGTAGAGTGGGTTGAAGGTTTCTTGGATTCTCTTGTTCTTTTACCACTTGTTTGCGGAGACATAGGGGTGTCCTCTGGTTCCTTTGATGAAGACTTAGGTTTGTGAGTGAGAGAAGGTGGGTAGATAACTCGAAGAGGGACAGGTTGCTTCATTTTTGGTTTCATATTCTTGGTTTTCATTGAAGTTTTTAGAGAGAAAAGCAAAGGAAAATGACGGAGTGAAAGGGAAGTGGAAGGAATGACGGTTTAGGGTTGAGTGAACGTGAAAGGTTAGTGAAGATGAAATGAAAGATGGGACGAGAGGTAGTAATTGTATTGGATGAAGTGACGTGTTGAGGCAGTTATCAAATCAAGACAATTGATTTTGAATTGTGAAAATGGAGTATGTTGAGATTCAACTCCTACTTAAAAGAACTGCTGGAAAAAAATTGTTGTTTTTGTTTGTCTTTTTAATTTAAAAAGAAAAATGGTAATATTGTGCTGCTACCGTCAGATCAAAATAATCATGCAATCATGAGAACATCCAAAGTATATACCTTTTAAAAAATGCGTACCTGATCCTTTCGATAATTGATTTTTCAATCAAGATTATTGTGGTTGATTGATCATTTTCAATTTTCATTTTGTCTCTAGGAATCATATATGATACTTCCTTTAATGCAGCTTGATCATGCCAAGTTCCAATCTCATTTTCTCATGCTGTTCCCTTGGAACGGTTTGGTCATGATATCTGCTATTTGCTCGTTAGTGTTTACATGCTTAACAATGATATTTTTATTTTCAACATTATCCTTAAGAAAATGATGCCTAATATGGATGTGCTTTACTCGTGAGTGATGCACTGGATCTTTGGATATGCATATGGCACTGGTATTATCGCAATAAATAGGAACACATGCATACTTAATACCAAAGTCTCTTAGCTGCTGCTTTATCCATATCATTTGGGAACAGCAAGCTGCTGCTGCTACGTACTCAGCTTCAGCAGTTGATAATGCAACAGTGTTTTGTTTCTTAGAACTCCACGAAACTAAACATGAGCCAAGAAATTGTACCATACCTGACGTGCTTTTTCTATTAACAAGATCTCCTGCATAATCTGCATCACTAAAGCCTTTCAAGTCAAAGACATCACTTTTAGGATAAAATAATGATAAATCATCTGTTCCCTTTAGATATCTCAAAATACGTTTCACTGCAGTTAGATGTGATTCTTTAGGGTTAGATTGAAATCTTGCACATAAACCAACACTAAATGAAATATCGGGTCTACTAGCAGTTAGATATAATAAAGATCCAATCATGCCTCTATATATAGTTTGGTCAATATTTGTTCCATTTGTATCTTCATCTAATCTTACATTAGTAGCCATGGGTGTATGGTAGGTTTTAGCGTTATTCATGCCATATTTCTTAAGAAGTTCTTTTATATATTTTTGTTGATGAATAAAGATACCATTAGCAGTTTGTTTAATTTGCAAACCAAGAAAGAAATTTAATTCTCCCATCATGCTCATTTCAAATTCAGTGCTCATAAGGTTAGCAAATTCTTTACATAGCAATTCATTTGTGGCACCAAAAATAATATCATCAACATATATTTGAACAACTAATATATTGGAACCTTTATTCTTAAAGAATAAGGTTTTATCAATTTTACCTCTAATAAAGTCATTTTGAATCAAAAATTTTGATAGTCTTTCATACCATTGCCTAGGAGCTTGTTTCAACCCATAAAGAGCTTTATCAAGCTTATAGACATGATGAAGACACGAGGTATTCTCAAAGCCAGGTGGTTGTTCAACAAAAACTTCTTCATCAAGAAAACCATTCAAGAAAGCACATTTCACATCCATTTGATATAATTTAAAGTTCATAAATGCAGCAAAAGAAATTAAAATTCTAATAGCTTCTAACCTTGCTACTGGAGCAAATGTCTCAGTATAATCAATACCTTCTTGTTGATTGTACCCTTTGACCACGAGCCTTGCTTTGTTTCTTACAATTATTCCATGCTCATCTAGTTTGTTCCGAAATACCCATTTCAAACCAATTACCTTCTTGTGTTTCGGTTTGGGTTCTAAATGCCATACCTTGTTCCTTTCAAATTCGTTCAATTCATCTTGCATGGCTACAACCCATTCGGAATCCTTTAGAGCTTCTTCGTGATTTTTGGGTTCAAGTGATGATAGGAACGCAAAATGTGCACAAAAGTTTCTCATTTGAGATCTAGTTTGTGTTCCTTTATTTAAGTCACTTACAATCAAATCAAGAGGATGGTATTTTTGATATCTCCAAGGTTTTGGCATAAAATCTCTTGTGGGAACAGTAGCATGTTCTGGTTCATTAGCTTGATTAACATTCTGTTCAGCTACTGGGTTGTTCTGCTCATCTGTGGGAACAGCTGGATTGGGAACAGTCTGCTGTTCCTGATGTTCTGGCAGTTCCTGAACTTGATCAGTACTTTCTGCTTCTGCTGGAACCGGCTGTTCACCAGCTGTTTCTTGATCATGCACTTTCAATTCTTCATCATCTTCTTCTAGATTTGCAAGACCTATCTTAAAATAATTTATATCCTGTTCACTTGACAAAAAGTTAGTTTCATCGAAAATTATGTGAACGGATTCTTCCACACTCATTGTTCTTTTGTTATAGACTCTATATGCCTTACTTTGAGATGAGTAGCCAAGAAATACTGCTTCATCACTTCTTTCATCAAATTTACCTATATTCCGTTTTCCATTAACATGTACAAAACATTTGCATCCAAACACACGAAAATAGGCAATATTTGGTTTAACACCTTTAAACAGTTCATAGGGTGTCTTAGAAGTGATTGGTCTTATCAATACTCTATTTAAAATATAACATGCAGTATTAACAGCCTCGGCCCAAAAATTTCTAGGTAAGCCACTAGCAATTAACATAGTTCTAGCCATTTCTTCTAAAGTTCTATTTTTCCTTTCTACAACACCATTTTGTTGTGGTGTTCTAGGGGCGGAAAAATTGTGACTTATTCCATGTTCATTGCAATAACTCATAAAGCTTGAATTTTCAAATTCTTTACCATGATCTGACCTTATGTGAACAATTTGATTATTGGTAGATTTTTGTATTTTGTTAGCGAAAGAGACAAACTCATTAAAGGCTTCATCTTTACTAACTAAAAATAAAGTCCATGTAAATCTACTATAATCATCAACAATAACAAACACATATCTCTTGCCACTACGGCTTTGTATTCTCATAGGTCCACACAAATCCATGTGTAATAATTCAAGCGTATTTGAGGTGGTCACAACATTCTTTGGTTTAAAAGATGACCTTACTTGTTTTCCTTTGGCACAAGGATCACATATTTCATCCTTAAGGAATTTTATAGATGGTAGTCCTCTAACTAGGTCTTTAGATCTTAATGTATTAATCAATGAATAACTAGCATGACCTAGACGCTTATGCCAAAGAAGTGGGTCGTCTTCTATAACACTTAGACACGTTAGACTGTTTCTGGGAACAGTGTCCAGGTCCACTACATAAGTGTTCCCTTTTCTGATTCCCTCAAGAATGATGTCTCCTGTGTCGTTCCTAGAAATAATGCACTTTTCAGAAGTAAAGTTTACAGAGTTAACCTTATCACAAAATTGAGAAATGCTGAGTAAGTTGTGTTTCAAATTCTCGACTAAAAATACATTATCAATGGCGTGGGAACATGACCTTCCAACCTTTCCTTTGGCGATTATCTCACCCTTCATATTGTCACCGAAGATTACTGTTCCCCCATCATAGGCTTCAAGTGAGAGAAATTTAGATTTGTCACCCGTCATATGCTTGGAACACCCACTGTCGAGATACCATGAGCTGTTCCCCCTCACTTGGACCTGTAAGATAATTAATTGTTAATTATAGGAACCCAGACTTTCTTGGGTTCCTTGTCGATCTTACATGAATCATATTTATCAATCTGAATGTTATCGACATAGTTTCTGTTGGAGACAGTATACTGTTCCCTTTTGGTGCACTGTTCCTTCAGATGGCCAGCTTTACCACAGAAGGTACAGTACCTGTCTCTAGGAAGATCAACGTAAGCTTTCTTACTTTTGTTATTCTTAAAATAATTTAGGCCTTGTGATTTCTTACTTTTAGCATCTAGAATCCATTTGGGAGTTATTTTGATTTTCCCTTTTTCTCTTAAATTTAATTCAAGATTATTATTGTTGTTACGGTTGGATTCCGAATTCAGTTTTAAATATTGAAAATCATTGTATAAATCTTTAGTAGATGCATCTATCAATTCCTCGTTTAAGCCTAATAATTTGTATTGCGATAGCTCAATGTTAAGAATAACATTTTTCTTCTTAAGTCTCTCCATATTTTCCTTTAGGATTATATTTTGGTCCAACAAACCGAAAAATCTGTTTTGGACATCATGTCTAAAGGTGTTTATGTATGAGACATGGTCTTTGCTTACCTTAAGTTCCTTTTCTAACTTGAGACACTTATCATTGCAATTTTCAAGTTTAGCTTGTGTCTCTTTTAACAACTCTTTTAATTCATTTTTACTTAGATTAAATGAATGGTCAGAAAATGAATTAGAAATATTTACCTGCTTCTCCTTGCCTTTATGCGTAGCCATGAGACATAGGTTAGCTGTCTCCTCTTCTTCGGGAACAATAGTTTCATTCTCACTTTCAGTTTCTCCCCATGCAGCAATCATGGCCCTACGAAAGTCAGTCTTGTTAAAATTCTCTTTGTTCAACGGTCTTCTTGAATCTCTTGTCTTTCCCTTGCCCTTTTCATTCTTCCATGTTGGGCAATCCTTGATGAAGTGTTCGGTACTTCCACATTTGTGGCATTCAAGATTTTTTGTTCTTCTTTCTTTGTTGTTTCTTTGATTTGCATACCTGCTGTTTCTGAAGAACTTCTTGAATTTTCGTACCAATAAAGCAGCCTCTTCCTCATCACATTCTGATTCGTCCTGTTCCCCCGCTGCCAGAGCCAGTCCCTTGTTCCTGGAACTGTCTGCTGTTCCCAAATGCAATTCATGCGTCATTAGGGAACCAGCCAGCTCCTCTAGATTGAACTTAGTAAAATCTTTGGACTCTTGTATAGCAGTAACCTTGGCCCTCCAGCGCTCATCTTGAGGAAGGCTCCTTAGGATCTTCCTTACTTGTTCATCAGTGGGAATTATTCTTCCAAGAGAGACAAGCTCGTTTGTTATGTTGGTGAACCTAGTGAACATCTCTTGGATACTTTCTCTTGGCTCCATAACAAATCTCTCGTATTTAGACATTAACAAATCAATTTTGGACCGTTTGACTTCACTTGTTCCCTCATGGGTAACAGCAAGCAGGTCCCAAATTTGCTTAGCGGATTTGCACCCCATAATTCTATTATGCTCGTTTGGTCCAAGACCACAATGAAGTAATTTTATAGCAAGAGCATTTAATTCCATTTTCTGAAAATCTTCTTTTTCATATTCGGTTATAGGTTTGGGAACAATTTCATTGTTGGAGTTAGTAGTGGTTACCTCAAAATCTCCGATTTCTATGACTCTCCAAACTTGATAATTTTCCGCTTTGATGAAGATCTCCATCCTATTCTTCCAGTATGTATAGAATTTTCCATCGAACATTGGCGGTCTTTGAGTTGAATACCCTTCTTCCATTCGTTCGTTCATAATTGACATTTTTAGGGAACACCAGAATCTGCCCTCAGGGTTTCCTGATCTTCTGGGAACAGGGCTCTGATACCAATTGTTGATTCAATTAGGAACGGGAACAGCAACAAGAGGGGGGGTGAATTGTTGTTGTTGCAAGTTTAAGCGATTGTGCCCTGTTTTTGCGGAATTATTTAAAATAAATAAAGCTTAAACTAAGAGCAAAATAATAAGAGAGACACACGATTTTACGTGGAAACCTTTTGGGCCTAAACAAAAGGAAAAACCACGACCACTTGGGATTTTCAAAAACTCCACTATGTTTAAGGCAATTAGTTACAATCACAATAAACACCTTGCTTCACTCGAAGCGTAACACCTAGGCCGACTCCTCTTCTCTCTAATTGCTTTACTCCAAGCAACAACCTTAGCTTCTCTTCAAGCTAATCCTCTCTAGCTTCACTCAAAGCTATCTAATTTCCCCCTTAGACTCACCCGAGTCTAATTACATAAACTCTCAAAAACCCTTACAAAAAGGATAGAAATTCTCTAAAATAAATCAAAGAGTTGCATCAAGAAAATATTCTAAATTAATTGGCAATTTTGAGAACAAAATATTTCTTGTAAAATCCAACAAAAACGTATGAAAAATACTTAAGCACAAAACGTTGGATTACTTCTCTTCACTTTAAAAACCGGAATTATCTTGCAATTTATAGAAAATAATATTCCTAAGAAAGTGGAATAATCCAATCCATCATCCCACTATCAAAAGATCATGGGAGTAATGTGGATTAAGCAAACACACGGTTATTTCCATAAGATTTGATTAAGTCAAATCACACGTGTACATAAACAATAACCGCTGTTCCTTTAATAACCGCTGTTCCCTAAAGTAGCAGTTTCTTCAGTAGTAATTCCTGTTCCCCAAATTAATGGCTGGAACTTCATGCTATATTTAGAAAACGGTTAATCTTAGTGGGAATGATTGTTTGCTAATTTTTAGGAATAAAGACCGGCTGAAAAGATTTGCTAAGACCAATTCAAAGTTAGTTAATTCTATTTTTAACAAATCCAAGATTTATTAAAAATAGATCCTAAAATAAAGGATCTTAACAAATAAATCGTGAATACATTTTCTTTAACAAAAACGATTTGCCAATTAACTTAAATTAAATTTTTACTGCAACAATTTAATTTAAAATACATTAACTAAAAAATAATAATTAAAATATGATAACCAGAATTTTTAGTCAACGTAGTCAACCTTCAGCTCAGGAACAGTGTGCTGTCTCCAGACTTCAGTTTAGCTAGAACATCCAACTTGGGAACAGTAGATCTGCTGTCTCCATTTTACATCCCAAGCGATATACTTCTCCTAACATCAATTGAAACCTTTTGACATGTACGTTTCCATAAGCTAAGGCATAGGTACTATCAACGATCATAATCATAATCATAATCGGATATCGACCTGCACAATCTCTAAACACATATTTGCTAAAGTGTAGTCATCATCAAAACTCAAGAGGTCCAACACTAGCAATATCAATTATTAGCTAAATTTTTTCCTAACAATAGAGTCACTGTAAAAAAATATGTTATCATGTAATGCACCAAGTAAATTATTATTGTAAGTGAAAAATAAATTTTTAACAACAATAATTTGTTTTGCCAATAACATAATGTTTTGGCAACGACTTTTCTAGTGATTTCCTATAAGAAGATTTCATCCTGAGGGATGAGCCTTCCAGAGAAGGCATCTAGGTTAGGTATTTTAGAGGGATTGTTCACCTTGAAGATAACTCCCAATTCCCAAAAATAAGTTCTCACAAGATTACCTTATGATAAATGCTTTTTATTAGGTGGAATTGTTCACATTAGAAAAATTTTTAATGGAGATTACTGCAAAAATAATAGTTTGGGAGGTCAATTCCTCCTAAAGGAAAGCTCCTTGACAAAATAATTCCAATAATAATACCTCCCAAAAGAATCACTTCAAAAGAGAATAACCCCTATTAATTGGAACATTTTTAAGACACGGTTATTTCAAAAGAGCTTGTTTCCAAAAGGAGAGTTGTCCCCAAGACACGTTCCAAGACTCAAAGGTTTCCTGAAGGGAGAATATGCTAGCACCATTGTAGACGGATTAGTTCCCATAACAGTGACAACAAGCCAAACCTTATACCAATCTAGGTATTACATTTAGGAAATATTCTAAAATTTCATCAAGCATCTAACGTATGATGCATGGATGTAATGGAATAATGATGCTACGTTTTGATGCACACTAAAATGAACGGAGCAAAAGCTACTTTTCAAAAAAAAGTAATTAGCTTACTCATTTTGGGCGACAAGAGCTTCCATGTATTCAATGACCTACTTTACCTCTAATAAGGGAAGATCATATCAGTAGAAAATTGACTTTAAGGTCTAAGCTAAGTAAAATATTGTTGGAAAAATGTACTACGTAACAACTGGCACTAAAATATAGGAAGGAATTTCCTAGCATTTAGGGTTTGTAGAGCTCCCAAATAATCTACCAGTATATATTCTCTTTGACTTGTGCAAAAATACGAAATTAATCCTAGTGCAAAAACAATCTTTGCACTAACTCAATTTATTTTGTCGGGTGCTTGGTAAAAACTAAAATAATAATAATAATAACAATATACTAAAACTAATACTAATTAAAAGAAACATAGTATACTAATAAGACTACTAATACTATGCTAATTATACGATTAAAACTATACTAATAGATGCAAGGTAAAATCACCTAGAATAATCCAATTTTTTTTATTTTCCTATAATAATTCCAACTTATTGATTAACTATGAATATTCTCAACTTTAGGGAGTATTTTCCTAGAGTAAACCCTATAATTGGATGACTTGCAATAACAAGTTTTATATTTTTGTAAAAAAAGATAAATTAAAAAAATGTCAAAATAATGTAAAAAAGTGTTTTTTTCTGATTTTTTTATTTTTCACAATATTTAATGTAAATTTAAAAATTCTTTAATTTTAAATTAATTTTCAGACTTCTTTTTTGGTAAATTACCTACTATAGCAGGTCATTTATTTATTCGAGTTTACTCTAGGCAAAATCCTTCTAAAGTTGGAATTATTCATGGTTAATAAAAAGATGGAATTGTTTTAGAAAAATCATGAAAACATTGAATTATTGTATGTAATTTTCCTAGATCCAATATAATATTTTTAAGTTTAATATTATTAATGTTTTTAATTTCTACTAGTATGTGTATTATAACAACTGACTGAAAAATCACTACAATAATAAAACCATTTTGCGACAAAGCAAAAATTGTGTTTAACGACAAAGCGCTTTGTTGGTAGTTTTTTTTGCTAAGAAAATATTTTGTCACCAAAATTATCGCTAGCCTTAACAAAAGCAAATACATGTTGCCTAATTTGTCGCTAGTCTATTTCGAGGTTTCAAAAAAATAATTGAATATCAATTTTTTATTAATATTAAAAAATAATAGTAATTGTTTTGGTTGTGAAACGAGGAAGTGTAAGACACTCGTAATACTGGAGGTGGAAGCGTTGTCGGGAGCAGTAATTCGCGGAACGAAACAGACCTGAATTCCTGTAACACAACACGTTAGCCTTGCCCGGGGGGTGATCTCTCGGAAAACCCCTCCGACGCTCAAGTTAGAACGGAGATCCAAGATTAATGAATGAATGATGAGATGAAGAATGCAGAAATGTGAGTGTGAGGATGGAAGTTGCTTTGTATTTTTTGTGGACTAGTGAGGAGGGTTGAAAGAATTAGATAAAGGCTTCTTATCTGATGATCCTTCCTTACTGCTGGTTGTCTCTATTTATAATGGTGGAAAGGAATCATGATGGTGAGGAGTAATGGTTAGTTTCATAAGGGAAGTTAGGGTTTTTGGGAAGTTATTAGCCCATGGGCCAAGGAAGGAGGTTGGGGATTACTAGAAAAGCCCCTTGACCGAAAGTCAAGGTCAACTAATGAAGGTCAAAGGATATTTTAGTAATGTGATGTTACTTATTAAATAAATTAATAATAGAATAAATATTACCATAACAATAATAATTATTACTATTATTATTTAACAATAATAAAAAATATTCAATTATTTTTGTAAATAATACTCAAAAACTATACATAAAAAAGGTAAATGACATTCCTAATATCTCGCATAAGGCTAGGTCAGGGTGAAGATTTTCTTTTTCCTGAAAGATGC
The DNA here is from genome assembly GCF_026212465.1 of Amaranthus tricolor. Classification (NCBI taxonomy): domain Eukaryota; kingdom Viridiplantae; phylum Streptophyta; class Magnoliopsida; order Caryophyllales; family Amaranthaceae; genus Amaranthus; species Amaranthus tricolor. The sequence continues at coordinate 15,113,462 of NC_080059.1, read as the reverse complement.
GGACAAATCATACATGTTCCCACAAGAGGGGAGTAAAGAGAGATGCGCGCAGTCAAGAAACCTCTCAATTGATATCTACGCCCAGTAAGGGTCGAACCTCGAACCTTCTAATCCACATGTAGATGCACATAATAAAAGATTCCAAAAAAAAACACCCACGAAAATGAACAAAATGAGACAAAAGGTTTAGCTATGAAGTTTTTGTCGCTAAACTTGTCGTCTAATTTGTCGCTTATGTCTAAATTTAAAAACCGAATAAAAGTTTAAAATCCGAATTAAAGTTTAGCGTCAAAAGGTTTATCGTCTAATTTATTGCTAAAATTAGACTTAAGCGAAACTCATACCCGAGAGCGCGGCCAAATGAGCCCCCCGGCTCGAGAAAGATAAAGAGACGTATCTACACGGGAAAGAAATTAAATGCCTATGAATAAGATAAATAAGTAGAACCAAGTACAAAATAAAAAGAAAACAATAATACTAATAATAAAAAGAATTAATATACTAAATGCATCGTTCATAAATATCGCTACACAAACGGTTAAATCGAGAAATGTTTCATTAAAAATTAACAAATATTTGTTTGCATAATTTTTAAGGAAGATTCATATAAATTAAAAATATTCAATGACATATGTTTAGCAAGTATATATAGAATATGAAATCATTTTTATTTATTGATAAAAAGTTAATAGTAATGATTGAACAAAGATATTTCGTGTATTCATATAGAAAGTTAATCTAATTCAATACTCCTCTCTTACTTAAAGTTATTCATACAAGGAATGTTCATGTGAATTAAAAGAATCTTTTTAATAATAAGTATACAATTTTATTGAATAATAAATTCAATGGAAAAAGTGAAGACCATAAGCATTAAAAAGTATTATAATAAACTTAGTGAAATAATATAACGACCCCAAATACTATTCAAAAAGTATTTTAATAAAGTTTGTGAAAAACGGGTAGAGGTCATAAGTAATATAAAAATGTTAAAATAAAGTTGGTAGAATACATATGTGACCATTAACATTAAAAAAATATTAAAATGAGGATAAACAAGGTTAATTATGTTCAAAATTTATGACATAAATAGAAAGAGTTTTTGGAGAAACAATAAATAAAATATAACACAAAATTCAAAAAAGAACGATCAACTTGATAAGATGATTCCAAAATATAGTTTTCCTTTTTATTGACTTAGAAAGATTACATGGTATTTCCCACAAATAAGAATGATTCAAGTCATCATTTACATATTCATACAATAATGTCAAACTGGAAAAACAATCAACCATTTAGCTAATAATGTCAAACTTCATTCAATAATCCTTGACCAGCATGCCTTCTATTGAAATCAATTAATTATTGACTTCATTATCCAGTCAGACCAGAGTTCAACTATAAAACCACAAACATTCTACTCACAAATTACAACACTTCCATTACATTACATTTCTATTTACTCAAACAAAAAACAAAAAATTACAAGAACTTTTACAATGACAACTAAGATATTTCAAAAGTTATTCTCATTCTTTTTGTTGCTTGCCATGATATCTGCCATGGCGAACGCTGAAGAATTGTCTTTAGATTATTATAAGTACTCGTGTCCTGGTGTCGAGGACATTGCTAAAAGGATTACTGAGCAATATATTTCTAATGTTCCCGGCTTTGCTCCCGGTTTGCTTAGAATGGTCTTTCATGACTGTTTTGTTAGGGTATATCTATTATTATTCCCTCTACTATAATACTTTCTTTATCATTTACTAACATTATAATTTATTCGATGCTAGTGTATTACTTAAAAGTTTTCCCAAACAACTTTAACTACCTATATTATTTCAAGTTTTCTCGTGTAATTTTCATAATTACAAAACAATATTAAAAACAAAAAAACTGCAAATTTACCGAATAAAATATTATATTCCTATATCATGTTTAGGTTTAAGTATTCAAGACATTTTTGACTTACTCTAAATTTAAAATGTTGTAATTTTATAGGGGTGTGACGCTTCTGTATTAATAGATCCAACAGAGTCCAACAACCAAACGGAGAAGACAGCTCTTCCCAACGTGACACTTAGGGGGTACGAAGTCATTAATGCAATCAAGTCCGCTCTAGAAAAACAATGTCCTGGTGTTGTTTCTTGTGCTGATATATTAGCTTTATCATCTCGAGATGCCATCCGAACGGTAAAAAACATTTCATGCATGATGGTATATGAATATGTCTTCTTAATTAACATGCATTATCGTTATTTAATTACATGTTACAGATAAATGGACCTTTTTGGGAAGTTCCTCTTGGTAGAAAGGATGGAAAAATCTCATTGGCTTCAGATGCAGATACTCTTTTACCATCTCCATTTTTCAACTTCTCAAGTCTTAAAGAAAACTTCGCATCATTGGGCCTAACTACAAAAGATTTGGTAGTCTTATTAGGTAAGTTTCAATTTCACTACAACATTCTTATTATATTTGAAAGTCAGCCACTATAAAATTTTCATTGCGATTTTGTAGGTTCTCACACCATTGGACAAGGTCACTGCTTCGTCTTTCAGAGCCGACTATACAATTTCTCGGGACGAGGCGACACAGATCCTTCATTGTCTCCTAGTTATGCTGCATTCTTAAAGACTAAATGCACGCCAAATCCAAATGACACCCAATCAGTTGTTCCATTGGATAGGATTACACCAAGAGTTTTTGATGAAAATTACTACGTTATGGTAAGCCAAAATAAAGGGCTATTCCATTCTGATGCTGCTCTTTTGACTAATGCTGAGACTAAGAGCTACATCTACCAGCAAATTAAAACTAAGAGATCAACTTTTGCTCAAGATTTTAGTGCATCTATGTCGAAGATGATTAAACTTGGGGTACTTACTGGTAATCAAGGTGAAGTTAGGAAGACATGTGGTGTTGTCAATGCATAAACTATGCTCTGGTTTTCGTCCCTCTCATTTGTGAACAAACAAACAAAATTGTTATTAGCAAACTTACAAAGACACAAAGTTTATATTTTGTTAGTAAATTTTTTTAATTTTATTGAAATAGAAATTAATAAACTTGAATATTTCTCGTAATTAGATAATCAGATATGTTTAATAACTGTTCATATCGCCTTTGTAAAAATCTTAAAAATAATATTTAAAAAAATTAATTAACTATTGTTATTGATTGGCAATGGCAATGAGAAGAATACTAATCGACATTTACTACAACTATAACAACTCATATAACACAACAACAATTAGCAACGAACTGGCAAGAATTAACAAATCATTTCCAAATCCAACCCTAATTCTCATACATCAAAAATAACAAATCTAACTTAGGCTCATAATAAAAATCCATGTATTACAGTAAAGTTTAACAAATGTAACTTGGAATAAGAAAAAAAGGAGTATCAAAAAGAATGTTATTGAATTTGGAAAAAAATTGCTTACAAGATTTTTTTTGAATCATTGAAATTGCTACCAAATCAAAATCAACCCTCATTAGATAAAAAAAAAAAGAAATCAAAGAAGATGGTGTTTGGTGAAGATTTTACTATTCAATTGTAAATAATTATTTAGTAATCTAAGTAACTAATATATACGTATTTGCCACTAAAGAGAGGGAAAGAGGAGGGAAAAAAAGAGTCCTTTTTTGTATTTTTAGTTTTAAAATAAAATTATGGCACTCAATTATAACATGACATGTGACTTTCCAATTAAATGAGATAGAGTAACATGTTACTCTAGGTAGCTATAACCTGGTAGCTTGTTCATTTCAAATAGGAGCAAAAGGTTGGACCTTTGTAGAATAAACGTGAGGTTAGTTCTTTATTTGCAGACGAGCTAAAGGTTGACCTTTTAAAAGCAATTTTCCCTTTTTATTGGTGAATAGAAAATTTTATTACCAAGATCTAATTAAAATACAAACTTCAAGGGGAGTGCCTCGAATCATCTAGGATGGAACCAAGCTCAAACGCTAAAACCGATTCCAAGATTATACAATAAACAAAACCTAAACATGAATTATAAGAGACAAAGACAATATGGCTCAACTTAACTACATAGTTTATCAATCCAGCTTTTATGATCAGCACTACATCTAGCATTGCAATGTTAAGCAAACTTCCTATTTAACGCATGCTGCGATCTTCTGACGAGTAAGTATTATCCCCTTCCATACAGCTTGATTCCTTGCAAACCATATCCAGTAAATGATTGAACAGAAGCAAGCAAACCAGATCTTCCTTCTCACCATTGATCCCCTGATGTTGTGCATTTGTGAGAACACCTCTTGAATATTACTATGAGGAATCTTCAACCCAGCCCACGCCATAAATGATGCATAACATACAACACTGAAGGAGAAATTTTAGAAAAGGTAATCATTAGTATAACACCCCGAGATTTAAATGATGTAATTAATTAATATTATAATAATCGTTAGATATTTTATAATTACATTAAATTATTTTTAGTTAATTTTTAATATATTACTTTCATACACGAATTTAAATGTCTACAAGGTTATATAAAAAAATAGAGTTGCGATTACAAAAATATGGATCGTTTGAATTAAAATTATTACTTTATTTTTTTTGTGAGCACATTAAAGTTGAGTCTTTTAGTTGGGCCTTACAAGGAGGTCAATCAAAAATAAATCAATAAATAAGTATACAAATATATAGATAAGTGAATAAATAAATATATAGAATAAAGTGGTGACTTAGGGTTTGAGGTGAGACACTACCTCATTTTCAAACACAAAAACAAATCAGCTGACCTTATTCTCTTCTCCTTCACGGCTGTATCCTCACCACAACCCAAACCAACAGCTGCCGCTTCCACCATGGCTACCAGCAGCAGCCACGTTGTGGTTGTGCCCACGGCAGCAGCAGGCATCCTGCACCACCACTGGCGCCTTTGGGCTGCGCCTGTATCACCACACCACCATACCAACTCCGTCCCTCTTCATTTTTCCGCTTACTTCACCTTAGTAAGCCATAACTCCCCTAAATGATTGATTTCTTGTTGTTTTAATTAGAATCTACAAAGTTTATGAGTTTTGGGTTGATTATGTATTAATTTTATTGAATTTTATTGTGGGTAATAATTAAATATGTTATCTTCGAACAATGAACTAACTAGGGTTTAATTTAGGGATGAAATTTTGATTGTGTGTGGTCTTATGTTATATGTTGATTGTATGATGATTGATGGGAATATTTTCATAAATTGTTTTAAGGCTTAGTTGTTTTAGTTATGATTATGATATATTTAGTTGGTAATGATTTTTATTATAGTTGACTAAAGAAATGGTTTTGGTTGCTAGTTGGAAGTAATAGTTGCTAATTATTGTGAATTACAAGTACTCTTAGTAGGCCGTTATTGAAGTTATAAATGCATAATTTTAGTAAAACCAAGAGCATAATGTCAACTTATCGTTGATGGTTGCTAAAGTTAGTTGTCATGTTGTTTTGATTATATTCTAGCTTTGGAGAATGTAACAAATGATATCGCGATTCGATAACTGTAAGATTTGCCTTATCGTTATCTTAGTTTTATATTAAAATTGTAAAGCTTAGTTGTGATTAGTTGTTTTTGGGTAACGCGAACTGATAAACTCAAAACTAGTTGATGAAAAGGAATAATACACATATACTTTTGCTTTTATGTTGATGAAGAGGCTTATGTTGTGTTGAATTAATGATTTTTAACTTGTATTGAATGAGTTGTTTGCGTGCTAGAGTAATAGAAAACTCATGTCGAATGGGTGATAGCGGTTACTTATGTATTTAGTTGATATGACAAAGTAGTTTAAGGGGACTTATTAGTTCTATTCCTAACTATATATGTTCCCATTTCATAAGAGGAAGGTAGAACTTTAATTGGGTGATCTTTGTGACTTTTGATTGTGCAGTAACAGCTTACAGGTACATACACGTAGTAATTAATTATCATATTCATCGTTTTAAGGTATTATCAATAATTCGTGATTATATGCATCGTGTTGGAATTATGGAGCGACAGAAAGTAAACTATGCTATCGAATAGTCATAATAGTGATATAGGCAAGTAGAATGAAAATATGAAGAGACTATGAGAATAAATTTCTAAATAGTAGAGAACGCACTATGATTGTTTATGGTATCGAAGTGATCCCCTAGTTATTGAGCCTTGATTAGGATAAGTTGGCGTGACTCAATTGGATTATCTATGGTTGATTTAGTAGTCCCCTAGGTGAGATCCGATGTGATTATCGTACGAGGGGTATGAGCATACTTTTCTAATTGGGCGCCGGGTGGCTGATATTGCCCCTTGATCGAGGTGTTACCATACGGGCCTTGCAAACTTCAATATGGTGGCCTCTTCACTAGATTAGCAACCCAGTGTGTTAGTTTTTCCCGAAGATAGGACCTAAGAGGGTCAGCTGGAGGGGGTATGAGCTCATACTTTGTCATGGGTGCCGCATGGCCAATAACGCCCTTAGTCGTGTCACTATGCCATGAATAGAGAAAAGATCCACTACTTTTGAATATACTTCAAAGGATTAGAAGTTGAAGAGAAATCATGGGTAAATATAAGTGTTTTGTCAGATGAGTAAATTCATTATTGTTGTGCTATGTCGTCGTCTATTCCCTTGTTCTATGATTTTAATTGTTATAAGTTCATTGATTACTGACGTGTATGTGTTTGTTGTTGTTTATTCATGACTCTCTATGATGTTCCTGCTATGATACATTTGACTATGGTCATTATGTTGAGCAGCAGGAGGATCATAGTTTGACATAACAGGTATATCGCTTCTTTTGCATTGCATTGGGGGAAAGAGTGGAGTACGATTGTAGAAATTGTTATACAAGTTACCTAATGCTTAGTATGTAACACCCCGAGATTTTAATAATGAAATTATTTAATATTCTAATAACTTTTAAAGATTTTACAATTATATTAAATTATTTCTAAATTAGTTTAATAAATTTCTTGCATACATGAATGTAAATGTTAACTTATATATATATATTAAAAATATAGTTACGATATCTTAAATAAAGAGGTTCGAATCAAAATGATTATTTATTAAAATGTTTGAGCCCACGAAGGTGAGTTCCTTAGTTGGTCTCGCAAGAAAATAAATCGAAAAAAAAAAATAATAATAATAATAATAATAATAATAATAATGAGTATAAAAACCGTGAAACCCTAATGCTCTTGGGAGAGCCGTCACTCCCTTCCCCTTCTCCTCCTTCTTTCTCTTCTTCTTCCTTCCTCCCTCACTCCCGCACCCTTTCTCTTTCCTACACCAGCAGTGGCGGCACACCACCACCAGCCACATTTCCTTGCCGTAGCTGCCAGCAGCCGCCAATAGGTGGCGTTTGCCTCCTCACAGAAGCAGCCACGGCTGCGTTCTTCCCCACCAACAGCCGCTGAGCTGCACAATCAATCGTGTAGCTTTTTTTTTTCTTGTGCCGCCAGCAACTGGCTGCTGGCAGCCGGTTTTGGTCCTGCGCCACCGCCTTCGCGACCTCCTCTCATTTCTTCATCCTTTTGCTAGTTTTATTTTGTGAGCCATCTCCTTACTCTTATTTGATTTCATCTTTGTTCCAATTAAAATTTATAAAGTTTATGAGGAAAGTATTGAAATTTGTATGATTGTTATTGAATCTTGTTATGAGTGAGAATTGGATTGATGATTTGAATGTACTTATGAATTGGGTTTTTGAAATGTGGATGAAAAGTGTTGAATTTTGTGTTATTTTTCATTGAATTCTTTTGTGGTTAAGAGTTTAATTGATGAATTGAACATATTCATGATTTAAGGTTTGAAGTGTGATTAGAAATTATGGGATTTGTGCTGATTGTATATTAGTTTGGTTTAATCCTATCATAGGTAATAGAAATAGTGTTATCTTTGGACATGAAATAATTAGAGTTGATTTAGAAATGAGATTTCTAGTAGTGTGTGTAGTGTATGCTACTTTGGTGGTGTGGTGATTAATAGAATAGCCTTATAAATTATTTTAAGACTTGGTTGATTATCGTTGTGGTAATTAGTAATGATTTTGATTATAGTTGACAATAAAAAAAAATGGTTTTGGTTGTTAATTGAGAGTAGTAGTTGCTAATTGTTAGTGACTTAATTGTTAGAATTACTAATACCGCATTGGGTTGTTATTGAAATCATAAACACATAATTGTAATGAGCCATGAACATAGCGTCAACTGTTAAGAATTATTGAAGTTACTTGTACGATGTCTTGATTTTAGCTCAACCTTGGAGAATATAATAAATGATGTTGTTGTGCGATAACCTTAAGATTCGTTCTTGTCGTCATATTAGCACTACACTAACATTGTGAGACTTAAGTCTGAATCGTCGTTTTATTTCAAGATAATGTGAATCGTTGTAACTCAAAGTTAGCTGGTGTAATGAAACACTTGACATAATCCTTTTATTCTTTGTCGATGGAAAACCTTGTGTTATTGTCGAATTGACGATTATGCTTGGTGTTGAACGAGATGCGTACGTGTTAGAAGTAATTGAAATCTTGTCGTGAATGGATGATTGTGGTTACTTTGGCTTTTAGCTGGTATGACAAAGTAGTTAAGGGAACTTATTAGTTCTACTTATAACTTATATAGGTGCCCATTTCGTAAGAAGAAAGTAGAGCCTTAGTTGGGCGATTTTGTGACTTTTGATCGTGCAGTAACGCTTACAGGTACGTACACGCAGTAACGTACTCTCATACGCAATTTCTATTTAAGACATTTTTTGTTCATTGTAATAATATGCACTGCATCAAAACTGAGATACTAGCGAGTACGCCTTATACGAAACGCCGTCGACTAGGAAATTCTTGCGCTTAGAATAGTTATAGAAAATGAAAGTGTTAGTAGGAGGCGGGGACCACCCCTCTTATTCATTTAAGAATTAGATTATGCCTAATTGGAGTTAGAATGATTCCTTTATAGGTGAATTTCATATTTTATTGAGTGGCTCAGTGGGTTTTGGTGCGCTGCTATCCTAGGGCGCTCATTAATAGTTGAGAGTGGAAGTTATTCCCATCTGATAAGGTACTTTATTATGATTAGCTGGCGTGACTTAACTGGATTATGTCCGGTTGTTTTATTAGTCCCCTAGGTGAGGTTCGACGGGACCACCGTAAGGGGGGTATGAGCATGCTTGGGTCACTGGGCGCCGGATGGCCGATACCTCCCCTTGACCGAGGTGATACCATGCGGGCCTTGAAAACCCCAATATGGTGGCCTCTTCACTGGTTTAGTACCCCAGTGTGTTAGGTTTTTCCCGAAGGTAGGACCCGAGAGGGTCAGCTGGAGGGGGCATGAGCTCATACTTTGCCAATGGGCGCCGGATGGCCGATAACGCCTTTGGCCGTGTCACTATGCCAGGAAGTAGAGAAAAGATCCACTGATAGAAAACTATTCAGTGATAGAAAATTTATTCATTGATCGAGAGTTATTTATTGATAGTAGGTTCATTCTTTGGTAGAAAGCTTATGCGTTGATAAAACGTTTACTCTTTGATAGAATATTTACTCATTGATAGAACATCTACTTATTGATAGAATAGTTTATGCTAGCAAGAAGTGTGCCTAAGTTAAGTTACCTCAAGGGTATTACGGACTATGATCAAACTTACCTTAAGATAGACAAGCTCTATAAGGTCATGCGTTAGGTATTCTGTTAATGCCTTGGTCGAGTTGATACTATACGTGTTTTGCAGGGGTTATGTTTAAAAAGAGGAGCGTGAAGACCTGCATTCTACCCAAGAACACATGGTTCGGGTTAGAAAGCACGTAGTGAAATTAAGAAGTATAAGTGGCCGATAAACGGTTACTACATGTGCTGGTGTCTTATGAAATCGTCTTATGTTGTTTTATAACATAACGTTATCTAGTAGTTGGCCTTATTATATTTGATGCTAGTTACTGACGTGTACGTGTTTTTGTTTATATTTGTTTGTTGATGACTTTCTATGATTGTCCTGCTATGACACATTGGCCGTTGGTTTAATGTCGAGCATTAGGGGGATCATAGACAAGCGTAGCAGGTACTGGAGCTTCTTTTGCGTTGCATTGCATTTGGGGAGAGTTAAGTCTTTTTAAAACGCAAACGTCGACAATGGAACCACGATCCATGCTTGGCATGTTTATTTGAGAAGCCGGCGATGAATTATTCCGCCGTGACATAGCTTTGATAGGCTGTTGGTGCCTTTACTTTATTAGTTTCTGAATTAGCTTTTGTTTTTCTACAAAGACGCACAGTTTTAAGGCAGATGCGGTCAAAATTTCCACTCACCTTTTTAAAGTTAATAATTAAAGTTTATCTAAATTCTTTTTCCTTTTCTTTTATGTAACACCCGAATTTCCTCCCGTCCTTTACGGTTTTGGTTTCGTTAAGGGGTCGGAAATTCTGGGGTGTTACATAGTAGCTCTTACATTACTTGTAAATTTTTCTTTTGGGGTTGTATAATTCTTTTGTATGGAGCCATGTGACTCCTTGTATGATCCATAGTTCCGCTGCATAGTTTTTAGATGTATGACAGCAATGAATATTCTGTTAGTATCTGTCAAACCGATGCGTTAACACTAGAACCACGATCCTCGTTAGAGTTGATGATTTGAGGAGCTGACGATGATTCATCCCGTCATGACATATTTTTGAAACGCATTAAAGACCTCAGATTAGTTTAGTTATGTTATATCTGTATATCCTTGTCATATCCTCAGTTTTTAGTAGAAATGTTGCCGAAATTTCCACTCACCTCTTTAAAGTTAATGTTTAACGTTTATTTAATTTCGTTTCCTTTTTCTTTTTATGTAACACCTGAATTTCCTCCCGTTCTTCACGATTTTGGTTTTATTTAAGGGGTTAGAAATTCAGGGGTGTTACAGGTGGTTACCAGAGCCATTGTTCCTATTTTGACGCTTGTGTTTTAAAGTTCTTTAAGAAATTTTTTGAAGTTAACGTTACGCGTGAGAGTTGGGGTTGATATGGGATAGATATACGAGTAATTTTTTGGATTGTGATTATCATTTCATGTGCATAAGTAGAATAAAGTTTAGTAACTTAATATTAGACACATAAGTGTAAGTTGTTCACACTTATGACTTTCTTACGAACATTGGCTTACTTAATAGGTGCTAGTTACGATCTTTGCAATATTGAGCATTATTTAGTGTTAGTGAATCATTTGGTACAACCTAATAAATTTTGTATAATAATACATAAATGTAATGTTAATTTGAACCTTATTGGTATGAGAAGGTTAATGAGTTACGTCTTGGGTGCTCGAGAATCTATATATGACAATATTCATTTCCTATTCGTGAATTCCGTCTTTCAACTGTTCATTTACGAAATCCTTTGAACCAAGATTATACAGTTCTTGTTTGCAACTGAAAATAAAGATAAGTGTAATATTATATAAGGTTGATCATCATGGAGGTAGGAGTACGCATGTAGTTAAGTTTAGATAGTGAGTTAAGATTTTCGACACCACACTTCCTTGTCATTTTGGCATAGGTGGAAAAATAAACTTATATTCGTGTTGGATATGATGATAACAGGAAATGCCTCCTCTATTTAGCAAGTGTTTAACACAACGCTCTTCTAGTAAGGCACTATTGTGAGTTGGTTATGGAACTGGTTTAGGAAAGGAGGTCAAAGTCTAAGTCGACAGTAGAGATAGCTAACTCTATGAGGAGGAGAATCTCTCAGAACAAACCTCCTACACACTCAGGGGCTGGAAAACCTGCAGCTTTGGAAAGTTGGTTGTGAGAGTTTAACAAATTGTTCAGTGTGATGCAATGCCTTGAGAACTTGAGGGTAGACCGGGCTGCATTCTACCTTCAAGAAGAGGCAGACTATTGGTGGCGAAACGCAAAAGATAACGTGATGAGTGATCCCGATAATCTGCTGAGTTGGAAGGAATTCAAGACGATGATTCGAGAAATGTTTTACCCTCTGCATATCAGGAAGCAAAAGTCCAATGAATTTGCTAGGCTTGAGATACGCGAAATGTCCATGGATGAATAATACGAAAATTCATGCAATATGACAAATACTGCCCTAATGACGTCCCTACCGAAGAAAAGAAGATCTAAAGATTTGAATTAGGATTGGTGAATGAGGTGCAAGTTCACATGGATAGCGAAAGACACAACATTTTGGACGCTATGTACCAAAGGGTTGCATAAGTTGGGAGCTTGATTAAGATGAATAAAGGAAAAAAGCCTGAGATGAGTAGTGTGGCAGCCACCAGTGGGGAGAAAAGGAATGAGAGGTTTATTCAGCAAACTTCCATAACAACAAGAGACATCGAAGCTTCAATAACCAACACCTCGAGAATAGGAGAAATGGTAAGCCTCAGTTGGGAGGTGCCAATGATCGGAAGGTGATCAAGGATTGTTATGTCAAGGAAAAGGTCTACTTCTACGCCAAGTGACTCAACAATCACCCGAGGAAAGACTGCAATGGAAACTTGGTGGAATGCAAATACCGTGGCAAGCTAGGACACCGAGAGTATGAGTGTTTTGCGAAGCATGGACATCCAACTCAACAACATATTGGTCAACAAAACTCTAAGCCGGGAAATTTCGAAAATAATAAGAACGGGAACAACCACAGTGGTAGGAATCAGAACCATCAGAGGAATTGGAATGGAAGCCGCACTCCTCAAAGTAGCTTCAAGTCTGGAGGATTTAATGGGAACAACACCGAGAATGGCAATAGAGGAGTCAGTACAACTGTAGCTCATCCGACTATTGGGAGGTTGAGAGATATCAATAGCAAGGAGGCAGAGTTGGCAAGAGATGTGGTGACAGGTATGTTCTAAGTGAATTTAGTACCTGTTAAAGTATTCTTTGATACTGGAGCATTTGATTCTTTTGTATGCATATTGAAGATTGAGACGTTAGGATTAAAGAGCTTTGAATCCACGTCTAATGTCGTAGAGATTCCATCGGGAGAGTGTACTAGGTATATAGAGGAGTTTCTTTGACTATAGGGGATGTCATTTTTCCTAGTGACTTCTATGAGCTTGATATGTATGACTTAGACATTATTCTCAGGATGGATTGGTTAGGTCATTTTAAGGCAGAGATTGAGTGTGATAAACAAGAAGTAAGGCTTGTGGGGCCTAAGGGAAAAAGGGTAAAGTATAATAAGGGTACTTCGGAGTTACGGGCTAAAGTGGTATCTTCCTTGAGGATGAAAGGATTACTGAGACAAGGATTACCATGTTACTTCTGTAATGTTCGAAGGATAGAGGACGAGGCTGTGACCCCTAAATCTGTTCCTAGCGTAAAAGAGTTTATGGATGTCTTTCCAGATGAAATACTTAGAATGCCACCTACTTGAGACTTCAAATTTACCATAGACTTAATACCGGGGACGAGACCTATATCTAGAGCACCTTATAGGATGGCACCAGCAGAGATGAAAGAATTGAGAAAGCAAGTAGAAGAGTTGTTAGAGAAAGGGTACATAAGTCCCAGTGTTTCGCCCTGGGGGCACCTGTGTTGTTTGTTCACAAAAAGGATGGGAGTATGAGACTATGCATAGATTACCGTGATTTGAACAAGGAAACTGTGACAAACAAATATCCTTTACCGAGGATTGACGACTTGTTTGACCGACTTAAGGGAACTGAAATTTTTTCCAAGATCGACTTGAGGTCTAGCTATCATTAGTTGAGAATTTCTGAGACAAATGTATCAAAGACGGCCTTTAGGACTTGCTAGGGGCATTTTGAGTTTACAGTCATGCCATTTGAGTTGACAAATGCACCATTAGTTTTTATGTGTATCATGAATCGGGTATTTAGTGCATGTCTTGATAAGTTCATCGTGGTCTTCACCGATGATATCTTAGTGTATTCTAAGGATGAGGGAGAGCACGAGCAGCATTTGAGGAATGTATTGCAGATACTTCGGGAGAATCAATCGTATGACAAATTTTCTAAGTGTGAGTTTTGGCTTGAGAAAGTAACATTCCTAGGGCATTTTGTATCCAAGGAGGGAGTTGCCGTGGATCTAGCTAAGATTGAGATGGTGAGGGATTGGCTAGTTAATTATTATAGAAGATTTTTGAAGGACTTCTCGAAGATTGCCCGACAGATGACCAATTTGATGAAGAAAGACGAGAAATTTGAGTGGACTGAGGAGTGTGAGGAAGCCTTCCAAATATTGAAGGAGAGATTGACTACTACATCGGTTTTAACCCGTTCAGATAGCACATCTGAATATCTTGTGTATAATGATGCCTCGAAAAATGGGTTAGGGTGTGTGTTGATGCAAGATCGAAAGCTATTGCTTATACATCAAGGCAACTTACACCACATGAAGTTAATTACCCGACTCATAATTTAGAGCTACCAACCATTGTCTTTGTTTTCGAAATTTGGAGACATTACTTGTGCGGAGTGAAGTGCAAGATTTATACTGATCATCACAGCTTACAATACTTGTACACACAACAAATTTTGAACAAGAGCCAGCGAAGCTAGCCAGAGTTGATTAATGACTATGAGGTGGAGTTTAATTACCATGAGGGTAAGGTGAACGTGGTAGCCGATGCTTTGAGTAGAAAGACCAATCATTTCGTATCTTCCTTGACTGTTCCTAGAGAGTTGAAAAGAGACATAGAAAGATTAAATCTCGAGATTGTGCAACACGGGAAGCTAGAGTCCCGGTTAGTAGCCTTATCTATCCGACCTTCAATTTTTGAGGAAATTTTAACAAATTAAGTGAGTGACTCCTTATTAGAGAAAATGAGGGAGCAAGTTAAAAGGGAAAGCTGAAGGATTCATGTTATTTGAGGATGGTAGCGTTCGATACAAGGATCGATGGCGTGTACCTTCTACTTGTACAGAGCTCAAGGATAAAATCTTGACAGAGGCTCATAGTTGAAAGTATTCTGTTCATCCGGGATAGGATAAAATGTATCAAGACTTGAAGCAAACATTCTGGTGGTCTGAGATGAAAAGAGATATTGCTAAATTTGTTTCCAAGTGTCTGACATGTCAAAAAGTCAAAAGTGAACATAAGAGGCCTGAAGGTTTACTCTAACCATTGGATATTCCTGTTTGGAAGTGGGATGACATCTCCATGAAATTTGTTTTGGGTTTATCGAGGACTAGGTAGCGAAATGATACGTTATGGGTAGTCGTGGATAGACTCACCAAGAGTGCTAGGTTCATTCCGATGAACAATCAGTGGGATATAGATCAGTTGGCGTGAGCTTACCTTAAGAATGTTTTGCAATATCATGGTGTCCCTAGATCTATAGTGTCTGATCATGATACTAGATATGTGTCAAAATTTTGGGAAGCATTTCAGGCAGCTTTGGATACTAGATATCTTGTTGTTTTAATTAGAATCTACCAAGTTTATGAGTTTTGGGTTGATTATGTATTAATTTTATTAAATTTTATTGTGGGTAATAATTCAATATGTTATCTTTGAACAATGAATTGATTAGGGTTTAATTTAGGGATGAAATTTTGATGGTGTGTGCTCTTATGTTATATGTTGGTGGTGCGATGGTTGAGGGATGGGAATATTTTCATAAATTGTTTTAAGGCTTAGTCGTGTTAGTTATGATTATGATATATTTTGTTGGTAATGATTTTTATTTTAGTTGACTATAGAAAAAAAATTCGAAAAGAACAACTATGAAATTCAAAAAAAGAAAAAAAGAAAAGAAAAAGACAAAACCATCCATGAAATAATACATATTCCAACAATGTAAGTTAAAATTTCGGCAGCCATGAAAGTAAATATGAAATTATATGAAATTTTAAAAGAAAAACCCATGAAAATGAACAAACTCAAACAAAAATAGCCATATAATTGAACATGAAACATCACATAAACAATGAACCACATCAACCATGAAATTTGACAACAAAAAACATAGTTGAAGTATGAGATTATGAGTTAGCTGTGGAAAGGGAAGAAACCACTGGACAATCATTGGAAAGCCGTTGAATTTAATGGTGAAACATAGAGAGAAGGAGGAGAAATTTTAGTAAGTAAAAAGAAGTTGGAGAAAGAGAGAAAAAGGTTTGTAAATTGAAATGAAAAAGGATTTGAAGTCCAAATTTAAAATTCAGATACAAGTTTAGCGACAAAAAATTTATTGCGTAATTTATCGCTAAATAATGCTCGTTTGATTTTGAAAATAGGAAATAATTTATTTATGAGGTTTCTATCGCTAAATTTATCACTAGAACTACAAATATAAATGCGTCTAGGTCTGCATTCCCATCTAGTTGATACTAATCCAAACTCGGCAGTTGGCCCCAATATATCCGTAATCTAGCATCTAGGTTTACAAATTATTATGTACTCCTATTTGCATTGCTTGAATAAACACATTTTTTATTAATATTAAATTGCTATTATACGTTAAGTGTGAACTACTATACAAATGATAAATTATCATTATTACTTCTTTTTCGGCGATACTCACTATACAATAATTTTTAACACTATTTATCATTTTAGCTTATTTTATACATTGCGGCTAATATTTTAGAAAAAAATATAGGCAAGTATGATGTTGTTTAAATGGTCTAATCGCATACTTTAATAATATTTTAAGTTTTTATAATTTTTAAATGTGAATATTTTAATATATAAACGATCAAAATAGCACATTATATTGCATAAAAATCAAATATAGCAAGTACGGTGAAATGGAGGAAGTATGTATAAAGGTGCAAGTTTATACAATTTGTGTATGGCACATATATAATATAGCTATTAATGAATTTTTGTTTTCATAAATTTTAAGCAACATTCATATAAATCAAAATACAATATTCATTGACATATTTTTAGGAAATATGTATAGAGTATAATGATCAAATCATTTTTATTATTGAAAAGAAGATAATAGTAAAGATTGAATTAAGAAATTTTCGTGTAGTCATACAAGAAGTTAAGCTAATTTAATACTTTCTTTGTTGCTTAAAATTGTTCTCGCAAGGAATATTAGCGAAATAGTGGGACAATATATAATTTAATACTTCCTCGTTCCTTAAATTGTTCTCACAAGGAATGAATATATTATTAATAATAAATTTGACAGGGGGAAGTGGTTACTACAAACACTACAAGAAAACTTGTTTTTAGCAACAAGTTTTAGCAACGACTATATTTTTTTCGTTGCGAAAAATACAAGTTGTTGCAAAATCCGTTGTTGTTGCTAAATATTTTTTTCATCTCCCTCTCAAATTAGAACCCCAATCCCTCACAATCTCCATTTCCCTCCCTCGCATTTTCAGAAAACCCTATTCCCTCACAAACCCGATTCCCTCACAAACCCTATTCCTGCACATCGGAGCTTAGCGATTGCCGCCTATACACCGGAGCTTCTGCCGCCTGCACGCCGGAGTTCCAGCCGCCTTTAGTACACCGGTGCTACCGCCTTCTGCACATACGCCTTTCAAATAACCCACGACAGGTTTTTTTTTTTTGCCTTTTTGTTTCTTTGAATTTCTTGTTCTTATTTCTTGTTGCTTTCAATTTACGGGTTGATCTTTGAATTTCTTGAGCTTTGTTGTAATTATCAGATTAATGTATGTGTATTTCGTCAGTTTGAAATGTTGGGTTGTGCGAATTTTAACCCTCTTGGCAGTGAAGGAACTAGAATTCGTGTTTTTCTTCGGCTTTGTTCTAATTATCAGATTTATGTATGCGTATTTCATGATTTTGAAATGTTGGGTTGTATTTCATGACATAGATTAACCTTTTTCTTGTTCTTTTTCTTGTTCTTTGAATTTCTAGGTTGTTTTTATCCTTTCAATTTTTGGGTTATAGATTAAACCCACAACTGGTAATCTTTGTGAAATTTATGTGATTGATTTTGTGAAATTTATGCAATTTAGAGCATTTTGAGAGTAATTTGATTGGAAAAACTGTTAGGGTTTATGTTTACGGTCGTGTTTAACTCAAATGAGATTTTATTTATTTAGGGCCTTTCACGGGCCCCTCGTCATCATTAAGGTCTTCGAAGATAACGTTTTAGTCTTCGAAAACGTTGATGGGAAGATGTTTCCAGTTTTTAATTTATCGTATTGCTGCTCTTCCTAAAATATTGCTGATTTTTACTTTCCAATCTGTTGTTGCAATCAACCAATGCAGGCTAAACGTTTTAGTTCGACACCTGATGTGGATAACAGTCCAAAGTCTTTGTTAGCCTTCAATGGTAATTATAGTGTTCATGGCCTATACGATTTTCTGCTAAATTACAGGTACATGAAGTTGCAACTGTTTTGATAGAAGTTGACGTTTCTTCTAGTTTGTCACTTTAGTTAGCTTGCTTTTACAGATCATTGTTGACTAATTTATCTTTTTTATCAATGTTGCAAAATTTGTTGTAGCACCAAGGAAAGTCCTCTCTTCTAGTATTCAGGTTATATATGTGACACTGTTTTTCATTCAAATTAGTTTAATATTTTTGCTGAAATTGACAGTTTTTCTAAATGCAATACTGGAACTAGTTTCTTCTCTTCATTTTAACAATAAGGTTTGTCACAGCAAGTGAGTAGTCAGTTTATGTTCCAAAAAATGTTTGCTAAATTCGTAGCATCCGTACAAGTGAAGGAAATGGAAACAAATGTCATTAATGTGAAGTTATAATTATTCCTTTTAGGAGCTATTTGGTATGAGAAGTGTAAATGAAATGTAAAGAGAATCCTTATAGAGGGGTAATGGCATTGTTAAGTAGTATTGTTATTAATTGTTTGGTATAAAGAGGGGTAAGGGTGTGGTAATGGTGATATAGGAGATGAGGATGAGTTCACTTGTTTATTTATTACCTCCCATGTCATTGTTGTAACAATGTAAAAGAATATGTGATGAATTGGGTCAAAGTGTCCAAGGGCATTATCCATATTTCACTATTAATTAGTCTTTGTATGTTAGTTAGAATATTGTTATTTTTAGTTATTTTATAGGGCTTAAGCTACATATAGAGCCAGCCTTGTAATGTTTAGTTAGTTTTTTGGATAATAAGAACAAGGCACAATCCTTGAGAGTCAAGAGCAGACTCGAATTGCTCACATCTTGTGTTCACTGATCGGTTTTAACGGGTCGGGGCTGATCTGTTACAGAATCACTTATGGCAAGCAAAGTAATCGAAACATTACCCACACATTAAAAAAACAAATTAGGGAATGGATTCTCTTATTATTTCATTTCCAACCCTTCAAAAGCAGCTACCAAACATTCCCTTAGTCTGTTGCAAACTGTGTCTCTAAATCATTTCAGTTATCCGGTTGGTGTATTACTTAACCATGAGAAATCTGGTTTTGTAGGTGAGGTGCAAGGAAATCAGAAAAGTTGAGGCCTTGCAGTCAAAAGGACTGTTTACAAAAGTTGGGGAGTCAGTCGAGAATTCAAAGAGTGATACCTGCTACAGCATTAAAGTAAATGACATGTATTTGCCGCCCTGGATAATTTGCTCCATGTGCTCGGCGGTGAGCTCTACTAGGAGCAGTTTTGAGGCAAGGTGTGTGCTTTTCTCTCCTTTTCTAATTTAGAGCTACAAATGTTGAAATTTGCAAATGAATTGCTAAAATCGTTGTAAGGAATTGCAACGATACTTCTTCTGCTACAAAAGAACTCGTTGCAAAAAATAGATACCTTTTGCAACCACCATAGTCGTTGCAAAAAGCTTTAGCTACGGCTGTACCCGCAACAATGGAATTCGTTGCAAAAATCATTTTTAGCAACGAAATCAGGTTTTTAGCAACGACTTTTTCTGTTGCTAAAAATAACTTTTCTTGTAGTGAAACATTAAAAAATATTTAAATAGTTATTGGAAAAAATATATCGACTACAACTATTAAAAAAAATTATTTTAATAAAATTAGTGGAAAATAATTTTATAGATGTTAAATCGTCTAGTCGTATACTTTTATAATTTAAAATTTTTTATAATTTTTAAATGCGAATAGTTTAATATATAAATGATCAAAATAACAAATTAAATTGTATAAAAATAAAATATAGAAAGTATAGTGATATGGAGTAAGTTATGCAAGTTTATACAATTTGTGTGTGGGACATATATAATGCTTGTCTTTATAATTAATATACTAAATGCATCGTTCATAATAGCAAATATCGCTACAAAAGGGTTAAATCGACAAATGTTTGATTAAAAATTTAATATATATATTTTTTTTCATAATTTTTAAGCAACATTCATATAAATCAAAATATAATTTTCATTGATATTTTTTAGCAAATATATAAATAATATAATGAACAAATCATTTTTGTTTATTGATAAAAAGTACATAGTGATGGTTGAATTAAGAAATTTCGTATAGTCATACAGGTAGTTAATCTAATTTACTAATCTCTTCATCCCTTAAAATTGTTCTCGCAAGGAATATTCACGGAAAAGTGTGGACTATATATAATTTAATACTCCCTTAATTCTTTAAAATTGTTCTCACAAGGAATAAATATATTAATTTATTAAATAATAATTTGAAAAATGAAAGTGATTATAACAAATTATAACAAAAAATAAATGAAATAAGATGACAAATGATTGTAACAAATTGAAGGAATGGAAAGTGAGTACATTCAAGTATGAGTTTCTTACATATACCATTTGCATTGACATTGAAGGAGTATATGGAATTTCCGCACAAATAAGAATGATTCAACAATAAACCATAAAGCGTTGACTTTCTACTTATAGTAAAATTCATTGTCATTACCATCTAGCAAGCCCACATGAGTTGACTATCATCCCTTCAAAACTAATTATTGATTCATAATCTATCAGACTTTGCCAATTTAAAATAATACTTACATTGTTTGAAGAACTTTTCATGCGGACTATTCCCATACTTCAACTATAAAAGCACAAACATTCTACTCACAAATTACAACACTTCATTACATTACATTTCTACTCACAAATTACAATAACTTTTACAATGACAACTAAGATATTTCAAAAGTTGTTCTCCTTCTTTTTGTTGCTTGCCATGGTGAACGCTCAAGAATTGTCTTTAGATTATTACAAGTACTCGTGCCCTGGTGTCGAGGACATTGCTAAAAGGATTACTGAGCAATATATTTCGAATATTCCCGGCTTTGCTCCCGGTTTGCTTAGAATGGTCTTTCATGACTGTTTTGTTAGGGTATGTATGTTTATTATTATTATTATTATTATTATTATTATTATTATTATTATTATTCCCTCTACTATATAATACTTTCTTCATTATTTACTAAGATAATATTTTACTTCTAATATTACTTAAATCACACTAAGTGTCTTTCATTTATGCTCCTATAGCCGAGGTAAATGATTAAACACACGTATAAATATGATTGCTTCTAAACTTTTCTTTTTTAGTTTGCCATATTTTGCTTTTTGATAAAACCCTCGTTTATAAAGATGAAATACATTGGTGCGTATATGAGTATATGACCATAAAATCTGGAGTAATAAATCCGGATTATGAATTTGAATGTGGCATTGAATTTCGTATTTTAAAAATTAATTTAAGAGATTTAGTCTGATATAATTATATAATAATAACAATAATATAGCTTGATCAAATTGAAGGCTTCATCTAAAAGTTAAAGGATACTATAAATTGAGATTTGTAATTAATACATGTGTAAGTACCTATGTTATTTTAAGTGTTCTCCAGTAGTTTTCATAATTTAGAGACAACATTAAAAGCAAGAAGAAAACAACAAATTTACTGTATAATATAATATATTCTTATATCACTTTTAGGTTTATGTACTTTAACACATTTCTGACATACTCTAAATTTACAATGGTTTAATTTTTTTAGGGGTGTGATGGTTCTGTATTAATAGATCCAACGGAGTCCAACAACCGAACGGAGAAGACTGCTCTTCCCAACGTGACACTCAGGGGGTACGAAGTCGTTAATGCTATTAAATCTGCTCTAGAAAAACAATGTCCTGGTGTTGTTTCTTGTGCTGATATATTAGCTTTATCTTCTCGAGATGCCATCCGAACGGTATAAAGCATTTCATGCATGATGGTATGTGAATATGTCGTCTTAATCAACATGCGTTATTAATGAACAATCGTTATTTAATTACATGTTACAGATAAATGGACCTTTTTGGGAAGTTCCTCTTGGTAGAAAGGATGGAAAAATCTCATTGGCTTCAGATGCAGATACTCTTTTACCATCTCCATTTTTCAACTTCTCAAGTCTTAAACAAAACTTTGCATCATTGGGTCTAACTACAAAGGATTTGGTAGTCTTATTAGGTAAATTTCAATTTCAATAATGCGACATTCATATTATATTTGAAAGTCAACAATGATAAAATTTTCATTACGGTCGTGTAGGTTCGCACACCATTGGACAAGGTCACTGCTTCGTCTTTCAGAGCCGACTATACAACTTCTCGGGACGAGGAGACACAGACCCTTCATTATCTCCTAGTTATGCTGCATTCTTAAAGACTAAATGCACGCCAAATCCAAATGACACCCAATCAGTTGTTCCATTGGATAGGATTACACCAAGAGTTTTTGATGAAAATTACTACGTTATGGTAAGCCAAAATAAAGGGCTATTCCATTCTGATGCAGCCCTTTTGACTAATCGTGCGACTAAGAGCTATATCTACCAACAAATTAAAACTAAGAGATCAACTTTTGCTCAAGATTTTAGTGTGTCTATGTCTAAGATGATCAAACTTGGGGTTCTTACTGGTTATCAAGGTGAAGTTAGGAAGACATGTGGTGCTGTCAATACATAAACTATGATCGTGCTTTCGTCCCTCTCAAATTGTGAACAATGATTTATTACCTAGGCAAACAAACAACATTGTATTAGCAAACTTACAAAGACATAAAGTATATATTTTGTTATTGAATTTTTTTAATCATTGAAATTGAAATTAATAAACTTGAATATATTTCTCCTTATTAGATATTCAAATATATATGTCTAGTAATTGTTCATGCCGCCTTTGTAAAAACTTGAAAAAAATATTTTAAAAAATTAATTAACTGTTAGTTATTGATTGGCAATGGCAGTGACAAGTATATACTAATCGACATTTACTACAACTATAACAACTCTTATAACACAACAACAATTAGCAAAGAATTGGCAAGAACATACAAATCATCTCCAAATAATCTAACCCTAATTCTTATACATCCAAAATAATAAATCTAACTTAGACTCATATAAAAAATCCATGTATTATAGTTAAATTTAAAAAATATAACTTGAATTAAGAAAAAAAGAGTATCTAAAAGAACATGAGTTGAATTTGGGAAGAAATTGCTCACAAGATTGAAGATTACGGGTGGTGGTTGTTGAGTGAGTTTCCTATAACACAACAAAAATTAACAACAAGTTCTTTATAATGATTGAAATTGCTAAAAAATCAAAATCAACCCTCATTGGAAAAAATAAATTGAAGAAGATGATCTTTAGTGCGTGAAGATAAGCGTAGAAAATTTAGGGTTTGAAGAGATTGAGAGAGTGAAAAGTATGGAAGTGGGATAATAAAACGAAAAACCTTTTTGCCAAACCACAATAAGCTTCATCCAAAGCCCGATGAATCTGTTGCGAAACCTTTTTGCGATTTTAAGGAAAAAAGCATTGGAGCAAAGTATTGGTCGATATATTTCGGCTGATTCGGGCAAAACTTCGTGCAAATTTTCCAGTAACTTGAAAATTATTGTTTGTTGTATATTTGAAGCACTTTTCTCTTAAAACAGGAAAAAAGTTATGTTTGTCATGAAACTCTCAGCATTCTGAACAACTTACATCCAAAAATATCAAATTTAAGGGAATGTGTTTTAGTGAGGGCTGAGCAAAAGAATATGACTCTCTACTCTCTAGTGATACATATAGGTAGAAGTTATTCGGATTAGAACATTAGACCAAACCGATTAATAATTATTGTTTAGAGATTTTAAAAATTAAGTTTTGTTTAGATTTGAAACGTTTAAAAACGAATAATTTAGGTTTGGAAATTCAAAAACAAAAAATCGAATTAGGAACCAATATAGTTGTAACTTGTAGAGATAGACCTATTTGGTGAATAAAAATAGGCCCAGAACACCAAAGTCACGCTAAAGTCATAATCCTAGGTTCCTAACCCTAGCGCCGCAAGGCCCCCAACCCTAACGCCGCAACTTATTCCCTTATTCTTCCTTAACCCCAACCCTTCAAGGAGAGAAAGGGAGAACAAAATACAGATCTTGTCCATAACCTTAACGCCGCAAGGCCCGCAACCCCTTTCTTCCTTATTCTTCATTTAATATCTTCATCTTCACCTTTGATCTTTAGTCTTTCTACCCTTTAAGGTCAATCTCTTGATTTTTAATCGTTTTTTTGTTTTTTGATTAACATTAAATTATTTGTTGATTTTTTTTTGTTTTATTCTTTTTTTTTATCATGTACTTCCTCAGTTTCTTAATAAAGTTCCTATAAGAATTATCATGGTCAAGGTCATCAGCCCAACATCTCACACAAACTCATAGTCGGGGGGAAAGGTAGCAAATAGATGATACCCTTACCCACTCTCGAGAGAGCAGAAAAAATGCATGCAGTCAGAAAACCCTATTCCCTCACAAACCCGATTCCCTCACAAACCCTATTCCTGCACATCGGAGCTTAGCGATTGCCGCCTATACACCGGAGCTTCTGCCGCCTGCACGCCGGAGTTCCAGCCGCCTTTAGTACACCGGTGCTACCGCCTTCTGCACATACGCCTTTCAAATAACCCACGACAGGTTTTTTTTTCTTGCCTTTTTGTTTCTTTGAATTTCTTGTTCTTATTTCTTGTTGCTTTCAATTTACGGGTTGATCTTTGAATTTCTTGAGCTTTGTTGTAATTATCAGATTAATGTATGTGTATTTCGTCAGTTTGAAATGTTGGGTTGTGCGAATTTTAACCCTCTTGGCAGTGAAGGAACTAGAATTCGTGTTTTTCTTCGGCTTTGTTCTAATTATCAGATTTATGTATGCGTATTTCATGATTTTGAAATGTTGGGTTGTATTTCATGACATAGATTAACCTTTTTCTTGTTCTTTTTCTTGTTCTTTGAATTTCTAGGTTGTTTTTATCCTTTCAATTTTTGGGTTATAGATTAAACCCACAACTGGTAATCTTTGTGAAATTTATGTGATTGATTTTGTGAAATTTATGCAATTTAGAGCATTTTGAGAGTAATTTGATTGGAAAAACTGTTAGGGTTTATGTTTACGGTCGTGTTTAACTCAAATGAGATTTTATTTATTTAGGGCCTTTCACGGGCCCCTCGTCATCATTAAGGTCTTCGAAGATAACGTTTTAGTCTTCGAAAACGTTGATGGGAAGATGTTTCCAGTTTTTAATTTATCGTATTGCTGCTCTTCCTAAAATATTGCTGATTTTTACTTTCCAATCTGTTGTTGCAATCAACCAATGCAGGCTAAACGTTTTAGTTCGACACCTGATGTGGATAACAGTCCAAAGTCTTTGTTAGCCTTCAATGGTAATTATAGTGTTCATGGCCTATACGATTTTCTGCTAAATTACAGGTACATGAAGTTGCAACTGTTTTGATAGAAGTTGACGTTTCTTCCAGTTTGTCACTTTAGTTAGCTTGCTTTTACAGATCATTGTTGACTACATTGAGCAGTATGGATGTACCTGTCCTGTGTGCTCCCATACCTTTCCTTAATGCTGCAATTACTTCCCCACAGGTGAACTACATTTTATTTGTAACTTCACTAATTTATCTTTTTTATCAATGTTGCAAAATTTGTTGTAGCACCAAGGAAAGTCCTCTCTTCTAGTATTCAGGTTATATATGTGACACTGTTTTTCATTCAAATTAGTTTAATATTTTTGCTGAAATTGACAGTTTTTCTAAATGCAATACTGGAACTAGTTTCTTCTCTTCATTTTAACAATAAGGTTTGTCACAGCAAGTGAGTAGTCAGTTTATGTTCCAAAAAATGTTTGCTAAATTCGTAGCATCCGTACAAGTGAAGAAAATGGAAACAAATGTCATTAATGTGAAGTTATAATTATTCCTTTTAGGAGCTATTTGGTATGAGAAGTGTAAATGAAATGTAAAGAGAATCCTTATAGAGGGGTAATGGCATTGTTAAGTAGTATTGTTATTAATTGTTTGGTATAAAGAGGGGTAAGGGTGTGGTAATGGTGATATAGGAGATGAGGATGAGTTCACTTGTTTATTTATTACCTCCCATGTCATTGTTGTAACAATGTAAAAGAATATGTGATGAATTGGGTCAAAGTGTCCAAGGGCATTATCCATATTTCACTATTAATTAGTCTTTGTATGTTAGTTAGAATATTGTTATTTTTAGTTATTTTATAGGGCTTAAGCTACATATAGAGCCAGCCTTGTAATGTTTAGTTAGTTTTTTGGATAATAAGAACAAGGCACAATCCTTGAGAGTCAAGAGCAGACTCGAATTGCTCACATCTTGTGTTCACTGATCGGTTTTAACGGGTCGGGGCTGATCTGTTACAGAATCACTTATGGCAAGCAAAGTAATCGAAACATTACCCACACATTAAAAAAACAAATTAGGGAATGGATTCTCTTATTATTTCATTTCCAACCCTTCAAAAGCAGCTACCAAACATTCCCTTAGTCTGTTGCAAACTGTGTCTCTAAATCATTTCAGTTATCCGGTTGGTGTATTACTTAACCATGAGAAATCTGGTTTTGTAGGTGAGGTGCAAGGAAATCAGAAAAGTTGAGGCCTTGCAGTCAAAAGGACTGTTTACAAAAGTTGGGGAGTCAGTCGAGAATTCAAAGAGTGATACCTGCTACAGCATTAAAGTAAATGACATGTATTTGCCGCCCTGGATAATTTGCTCCATGTGCTCGGCGGTGAGCTCTACTAGGAGCAGTTTTGAGGCAAGGTGTGTGCTTTTCTCTCCTTTTCTAATTTAGAGCTACAAATGTTGAAATTTGCAAATGAATTGCTAAAATCGTTGTAAGGAATTGCAACGATACTTCTTCTGCTACAAAAGAACTCGTTGCAAAAAATAGATACCTTTTGCAACCACCATAGTCGTTGCAAAAAGCTTTAGCTACGGCTGTACCCGCAACAATGGAATTCGTTGCAAAAATCATTTTTAGCAACGAAATCAGGTTTTTAGCAACGACTTTTTCTGTTGCTAAAAATAACTTTTCTTGTAGTGAAACATTAAAAAATATTTAAATAGTTATTGGAAAAAATATATCGACTACAACTATTAAAAAAAATTATTTTAATAAAATTAGTGGAAAATAATTTTATAGATGTTAAATCGTCTAGTCGTATACTTTTATAATTTAAAATTTTTTATAATTTTTAAATGCGAATAGTTTAATATATAAATGATCAAAATAACAAATTAAATTGTATAAAAATAAAATATAGAAAGTATAGTGATATGGAGTAAGTTATGCAAGTTTATACAATTTGTGTGTGGGACATATATAATGCTTGTCTTTATAATTAATATACTAAATGCATCGTTCATAATAGCAAATATCGCTACAAAAGGGTTAAATCGACAAATGTTTGATTAAAAATTTAATATATATATTTTTTTTCATAATTTTTAAGCAACATTCATATAAATCAAAATATAATTTTCATTGATATTTTTTAGCAAATATATAAATAATATAATGAACAAATCATTTTTGTTTATTGATAAAAAGTACATAGTGATGGTTGAATTAAGAAATTTCGTATAGTCATACAGGTAGTTAATCTAATTTACTAATCTCTTCATCCCTTAAAATTGTTCTCGCAAGGAATATTCACGGAAAAGTGTGGACTATATATAATTTAATACTCCCTTAATTCTTTAAAATTGTTCTCACAAGGAATAAATATATTAATTTATTAAATAATAATTTGAAAAATGAAAGTGATTATAACAAATTATAACAAAAAATAAATGAAATAAGATGACAAATGATTGTAACAAATTGAAGGAATGGAAAGTGAGTACATTCAAGTATGAGTTTCTTACATATACCATTTGCATTGACATTGAAGGAGTATATGGAATTTCCGCACAAATAAGAATGATTCAACAATAAACCATAAAGCGTTGACTTTCTACTTATAGTAAAATTCATTGTCATTACCATCTAGCAAGCCCACATGAGTTGACTATCATCCCTTCAAAACTAATTATTGATTCATAATCTATCAGACTTTGCCAATTTAAAATAATACTTACATTGTTTGAAGAACTTTTCATGCGGACTATTCCCATACTTCAACTATAAAAGCACAAACATTCTACTCACAAATTACAACACTTCATTACATTACATTTCTACTCACAAATTACAATAACTTTTACAATGACAACTAAGATATTTCAAAAGTTGTTCTCCTTCTTTTTGTTGCTTGCCATGGTGAACGCTCAAGAATTGTCTTTAGATTATTACAAGTACTCGTGCCCTGGTGTCGAGGACATTGCTAAAAGGATTACTGAGCAATATATTTCGAATATTCCCGGCTTTGCTCCCGGTTTGCTTAGAATGGTCTTTCATGACTGTTTTGTTAGGGTATGTATGTTTATTATTATTATTATTATTATTATTATTATTATTATTATTATTATTCCCTCTACTATATAATACTTTCTTCATTATTTACTAAGATAATATTTTACTTCTAATATTACTTAAATCACACTAAGTGTCTTTCATTTATGCTCCTATAGCCGAGGTAAATGATTAAACACACGTATAAATATGATTGCTTCTAAACTTTTCTTTTTTAGTTTGCCATATTTTGCTTTTTGATAAAACCCTCGTTTATAAAGATGAAATACATTGGTGCGTATATGAGTATATGACCATAAAATCTGGAGTAATAAATCCGGATTATGAATTTGAATGTGGCATTGAATTTCGTATTTTAAAAATTAATTTAAGAGATTTAGTCTGATATAATTATATAATAATAACAATAATATAGCTTGATCAAATTGAAGGCTTCATCTAAAAGTTAAAGGATACTATAAATTGAGATTTGTAATTAATACATGTGTAAGTACCTATGTTATTTTAAGTGTTCTCCAGTAGTTTTCATAATTTAGAGACAACATTAAAAGCAAGAAGAAAACAACAAATTTACTATATAATATAATATATTCTTATATCACTTTTAGGTTTATGTACTTTAACACATTTTTGACATACTCTAAATTTACAATGGTTTAATTTTTGTAGGGGTGTGATGGTTCTGTATTAATAGATCCAACGGAGTCCAACAACCGAACGGAGAAGACTGCTCTTCCCAACGTGACACTCAGGGGGTACGAAGTCGTTAATGCTATTAAATCTGCTCTAGAAAAACAATGTCCTGGTGTTGTTTCTTGTGCTGATATATTAGCTTTATCTTCTCGAGATGCCATCCGAACGGTATAAAGCATTTCATGCATGATGGTATGTGAATATGTCGTCTTAATCAACATGCGTTATTAATGAACAATCGTTATTTAATTACATGTTACAGATAAATGGACCTTTTTGGGAAGTTCCTCTTGGTAGAAAGGATGGAAAAATCTCATTGGCTTCAGATGCAGATACTCTTTTACCATCTCCATTTTTCAATTTCTCAAGTCTTAAACAAAACTTTGCATCATTGGGTCTAACTACAAAGGATTTGGTAGTCTTATTAGGTAAATTTCAATTTCAATAATGCGACATTCATATTATATTTGAAAGTCAACGATGATAAAATTTTCATTACGGTCGTGTAGGTTCGCACACCATTGGACAAGGTCACTGCTTCGTCTTTCAGAGCCGACTATACAACTTCTCGGGACGAGGAGACACAGACCCTTCATTATCTCCTAGTTATGCTGCATTCTTAAAGACTAAATGCACGCCAAATCCAAATGACACCCAATCAGTTGTTCCATTGGATAGGATTACACCAAGAGTTTTTGATGAAAATTACTACGTTATGGTAAGCCAAAATAAAGGGCTATTCCATTCTGATGCAGCCCTTTTGACTAATCGTGCGACTAAGAGCTACATCTACCAACAAATTAAAACTAAGAGATCAACTTTTGCTCAAGATTTTAGTGTGTCTATGTCTAAGATGATTCAACTTGGGGTTCTTACTGGTAATCAAGGTGAAGTTAGGAAGACATGTGGTGCTGTCAATACATAAACTATGAACTTGCTGCTCTCAAATTGTGAACAATGATTTATTACCGGGACAAACAAACAACATTATTATTAGCAAACTTACGAAGAAATTTTTTTTTTATATCTTGTAATTGAATTTTTCTATTCATTGAAATTGAAATTAATAAACTTGAATATTTTTCTCCTTATTAGATATTCAAATATGTTTAATAATTTTTCATGCCGTCTTTGTAAAAATCTTAAAAATAATATTTTAAGAAATTAATTAAATGTTTGTTTTTGATTGGCATGGTGGTGACAAGTATACTAATCAACATTTACTACATGCCTACAACTATAACAACTCATATTACACAATAACAATTAGCAACGAATTGGCATAAACATACAAATCATCTCCAAATAATCCAACCCTAATTCTCATACATCCAAAATAACAAATCTAATTTAGACTCATAATAAAAATCCATGTATTATACTACTAATAAATTTTAACAAATCCATGAATTGAATTTGGGAAGAAATTGCTCACAAGATTACGAGTGGTGATTCTGAGTGAGTTTCCTATAACACAACAACAAGTAACAACGAATTCTTTATAATGATTAAAATTGCTACCAAATAAAAATTAAATTAGTTTTGACTTTTTAAGTCTTGATTTAGGTGTTTTAAGGCTTAAATTTGGAAAGTATAAAACTTTTTTGGTCGGACGCATGAGGAGGCCGCATACAAGTTTTTGTGAATGCCTATTAATGAGAGTCGAGCAAAAGAATATGACTCTCTAGTGATACATAGAGGTGGAAGTTATTCGAATAAGAATTGCAAATCAAACCAGACCAAACTAAATAATAAATATTGTTTAGAGATTTTCAAATTTAGATTCGGTCTAGATTTGAAAAGTTTCAAAACTAATAATTTAGGTTTGGAAATTCAAAAACCAAAAATCGAATTAATGAACCAATATAGGCTCATTTGGTGAATAAAATAAGCCCAAAGCACCAAAGTCACGTTAAAGTCATGATCCTAGGTCCCTAACCCTAGCGCCCCTTCTTCCCTACTTCATTTCTTCTCCTAATTCCTGACTTCTCACTTATTCCCTTCATGAGAGAAAAAGGGAGAACAAAATACAGATCTCAGCTAAAACCCTAACGTTACAACCCCTTTCTTCCTCATTCCTCTTTCAATCTCTTCATCTTCACCTTTGATATTTAGTCTTTCTACCCTTTAAAGTTAATCTCTTGATTTTTAATTGTTGTTTTGTTTTTTCGATTAAAATTAATTTATTCGTTGATTTTTTTCTTTGTTTTATTCTTATTTCTTTTTCATATATTCTCTCTGTTTCTCAATGAAATTCCCATAAGAATAGTCATGGTCATGGTCATGGTCATCAGCCCAACATCTCGCACAAACTCATGATTAAGGGGGAGAGGTAGCAAATAAATCATTACCTTACCCACTTGAGGGAGAGGGTAGGAGAAATGCATGCTGTCAAATAAAACCTCCAGGTAGCTCATAAATTTTGTTTACGGAAATTAAGAAAATAATATCATAGTGGGTATAGAGAAAAAGTGGGGACCATAAACATCAAAAAGTATTTAAAAAAAGTTAGTGGAATAAATATTGGGACCACAATTAATAGAAAATATTTTTATAAAGTTAGTATTAGAAATATAAAAATGTTAAAATAAAGTTAGTGGAATATATTAGATACCATAAGCATTATTAAAATATTAAAATAAGGATAAACAAAGTTATTTTTAAACAAGGTTGATTTGGTCCAAAATTTATGATATAAATAGAACGATTATTTATGAGAACAATAAATGAAACACACTAAAATGGAAAATGAGAACTTTATTAAGAAACGGAGGGAGTTGAAATCATCATTGTTTTATCAATTTTTTGATTAAAATACATATTGTTGCTTTTTTGGAATCTTTGCCCTCAATAATGTTTTTCGAAAACATATTTCTCACCCTACATTAATAGAAAATTTATTTCCCATGATATGATCCACGCAGAACGGTACAAAAAATAATTTTTAGGAGATTCCATGTGGTAACCCTGAGATTTTGGGTTTTCATGTGGTAACCAAAACTTTTAAAAAATTCACGCGTAACCCTAGGGTTTACCAAATTGTTCCACCGTGACCATTTTACACATAAAACGTTAATAAATTTTAATTTCGAAGCATTAAGGTTGTTGTACGCTTATTTGAGTGACACACAATTTAAAATTCCATCAGTTTCGACCTTTTCGCCCAGAACATAAACCCTAAAAATTCACCATTTCAAGTACTACATTTGAATTGGGAGAAAATTGTGATTTAGATGAAAGATGGTAGAGTTAGGGTTTATATTTTGGGAAAAAAGATTGAAACTGATGGAATTTGAAATGGTGAGTCACATAAATAGACGTACATCAGCCTTAAAACTTCGAAATTAACGTTTCCTAACGTTTTATTTATAAAAAGGTTACGATAGAACAATTGGGTAAACCTGAAGGTTACCACATAGATTTTTAAAAAGTTTTCATTACCATGTGAAAAACCCAAAACCTCAGGTTACCACGTGGAATTTTCCATATTTTTTTATTTATTCTTTTGATAAAATCGCTATTTAAAATGATGGTTTGACTTTATTTTTTTTGGCAAACCGCGATCTGAAATAGCGTTTTTATTCAAAAATTTGAGAAAAAAATATATCAAAGTAAAGCACCATCTAAAATGGCGGCTTTCCTAATTTAAAATTTTTTAATGAAAAACAAAATTCTGGGCTCTTTTAGACGCTATAGGCCAAAATTGTAAACTTGTACAATAGGTAGAAAATACTATCATTAAAAGTTTAGAGTGCAGTTAGTAGGAAGGCTCTTGATTATGTGCTCCTTTGACAACCGAATGTTGGTTCAAGACCTACTAAGCTCATTTTGCTTAAAATTTTCAATTTTTATGTTTACTAATTTATACAATCAAATCGCTATCTCAGATAGTGGTTTTCTTTTATATGCAAACCGTCATTTAAGTTAGCAATTTGCTATCTAAAAAATAAAAAATTAAATGTTATTCTACATAGACCGTATTGAGGGGATATATTTCTATATTACGTAAAATAGGAATTATTTTCTTTTGTTACTTAGGTTTTATTCTTTTTTTTCATCTTTGTTACGATTAACCAGGGTAGATTTTATTTTTTTTCTTTGATATTTTCAAGTATTAGTTCCGAACATTCTGGAAACATTTTTTTGGCTTTTTGGATATTGTAGTTTTTATTTTTTTGATTTTTTGATTTTTTAATTTATTTTATTTTATTTTTGTCGCTTTTGGTTATTATTAGTAGATCTATGAGAATTTGAATTTGTGCTGCTCATATTTTAAGAAGATCTTTGCTCTAGAGTTTTTCGCAGTTCGTATATCCTTATGTTTTCAAAGTGCTTCACAAGTGTTGATACGCAATTTCAAGAGGAAGATTCTTCCTCTACTAGCTTCCTTCTGAGACTACATATATATAGCCTTTACAAATAGATAGCTGACCATTTAAAAACAAACACAGAGTTTCAAACCTAAGACTAACTATTACAACTAGAATTATAACACGTGTTAAAACAAAAGACAACAGATGTAAGATGGGCTGCTGCTGGCTGTATTCCTTTTAGCTACTGTCTAAGTTGTTTGCTTATGCTGTTGACAACACATTATCTGTACACACCTTCAACAGCTGCTCACCACTGCACACTTGCACATAAGATAGAAACTACTAGCAACACCTCCCTCAAACTATGAGGTGTTATAAGAAGCTCCTTGATTGCCAAGCAAAACCTTAAATTGTGATGAGGGAAGTATTTTATAATGTCAGTCAATTGATTCTTCAGCAGTCTCTTAACAATCTTTTCTCTTGTGAAGTGGTAATTCACTTCGATACGCGTTGTGCGATGATGTAGGATAGGTTTCTTGGCAATGTGTATAGCTGATTGGTTATCACAATGGATAGTAACAGGCTCTAGCTTGGTCAGTCCAAGATCTTTTAACAACTGAATAATCCAACAACTTCAGAGGTTGCATTAGCAATAGCTCTATATTCAGCCTCCGAACATGATTTAGAAACGTTTTGTTGTTTCTTTGATTTCCAACTGATTGGGGAATTTCCTAAGATGATAACATATCCAGTAACTGATCTTCATGTGTTAGGGCAGGCTGCCTAGTCTGAGTAAGTAAAAGCTTGTAAACTAAGCTTAGTATTCCCCTGCAATATGATGCCCTGTCCAAGTGTAGGATATATGTAGTTGAGGGTGTGTTTCAATGCATCCTAATGTGGCACGCTTAGGGATTGCATGAATTGACTAAGAGTTTGAATAGTATATGACAAATCTGGTCAGGTATGTGTCAGGAAGTTGAGTTTGCCAATGAGTTTTCTGTACAATGTAGGATCATGAAACAATTGTCCTTCATTTGTGAATAACTTTAAATGCATAGGTAGAGGTAGTTATGGCCACGGTCCGCGTTAGGCCGGTTCTGTTCCAGTTCCACCCGGTTCCCGTTCCATCTGAAACTTGATTCGAACATTTCCGGTTCCGGTTCCAGGTGGTTCCAAAAGGTTCCTTGGCGGTTCATAAGGCGGTTTTGGCGGTTCCAACTCCCGGGTCGGGGGGAGGGTCGAACCATCGGTTAGAATCTTATTTTTCCTTTAAATATAATGTAAAAATACTATCATAATGTAGACGTACCTTTGATGATTACTTGATTATTAGCGAAATTCATTGCTTGTCATTGTTATTAAAATATTTACTAAAAGAAGGAAAAAAATAAATTAATAAGAAATGATAAAGATGATTAACAAAAAAAAAGGGAGAAAATGGACTTGAACCTAGTATCCCGAAGGAATACTAAGCTGCCTACGTATCCTGAAGGAATCAAAGCCCACGTAGTTCTTTGTCATACCTTTTATTTATAGTTGTTTAATGTTGATTGATCGTTGTTCGATATTCATGATCCTATTCATCTTCTTCATCATCATCTTATTGGTTAGATGCTTCCGCTGACTCTCCTCCTGACGATAATGATGAATGTAGATGTATTCATCATTATCGTCTTGATCATCATTGTTCTTGAGTCCTTGTGCTCGGACCTCCGCTTAATCCCAATCTTTCTTGCCAACACATATTTAAATAGTATGTGGAGCAAGATGAGATCTCTTTTCATCTAGAACTCTTCTACCTGCACTAAAAGACGACTCCGACGCAATAGTAGAAGCAGAAATTGCAAGGATATCCTTTGCAATTTTCGATAATATGAGGAATTTTATTGATATTTCTTTCCACTATTCTAAAATATTATAACTACCTTGTTAAATTTCAAAGAGATGTTTAAGATAATGATTGGTGATAAAATCCAATTAATTTAGTAAGGTTTTCCGTCGTAAAACATGGGTCTATAATTGTCGCAATTCCATAAATAAAAAGAAAATCAGTAAAATACGTATTCCACTTGTCCATCATATCTGTAAGAATAGGCTTTAAAAATACATTAGTATCATTATGCGAATGTTTAAGAAGATGATAAAAAATAGAAAAACATTCACTTATTACTAAGTGGACGTTTGGTTCGTAAACATATGAAAAATCTTAGTTGCGTAGACATACGCTTCTAATCTTTTTTGTACGCTTATAGCTAGTTCCAATGTTTCATCACTTATACGGCTATCCGTACACGTCATGGTCACATAATTGCTTATATCTTCTCTTTACCTGTCCTAATCTAAGCCACTTCACTATGTCTCTAATGAGATCTAATAAATCATTTAGTGTTCTAATACCTGCTTGGCAAGATAAGTTAACAATATGAGCACAACAATGTGCGTGTAATAATCTACCACCATGGATAAAACTAAAAGCAGGTTCGTTATACAAAAGTTCAATGCATTTAATGTTGGTGGTTTCATTATCGGTAGAACAACAAAATATCTTATCAAACAAGTTGCATTCTTTACATATCTTTATTAATCTATATTTTATGTTATCACCCGTATGTCTTTCGGGCATTAACTCAAAAGCAATTATTCGTTTTTGAATAAACCAATTATGATCTATCCAATGCTGATACCGACGGAGTTGAAATGGCCTTTCTTTTGGAGCTAGAACCTTCTAATGATTTTATCACTTTAGTAACTGTTTTAGAGGCTTTTTTCAAAAAAGAAGACATGATAATATTGAAATAATAATGTAATTAAGAAATAAATAAATAATTAAAAGACTAATTATGTAATTAAGAAATAATTAAAATACTAATTATGTAATTAAGAGAATAATTGCTTAATTACGTAGAGAGAGTAAGTAGAGAAAGTAGGAGAATAGAGAAATTGTGAATGGTCTGGTTCCAAAAAACCGCTGGGCTAGATGACCCGCACGGTTCCGGTTCCAAGGAACCGTTGGGCCTGGTGAACCATTTCGGTCCGATTCCCAGTTCCGGGGCGATTCCTTGGTCTGGGTGAACCGGCCTGCGGTTCTTTGGTCCGATTCTAGCGGTTTTCTTCAGCGGTTTCACCGTTCCAGCAACTTTTTTTCGGCGGTTTCACGATTCCATGATTTGGGCCGGTACGGAATCTGTCGCGAACGGTTCCGATTTCGGGATGGCTTTCAGGCGGTTCGGGACCAGTTCGGTTCCGGGTAACCCGCTCAGTGGCCATCACTAGGTAGAGGAGTAGCTACTTTATGAAAAGAAGTAACCCCACTTTCTTGGAGTAAATCCTTTGAATATTTGTGCTGAGTAAGGTTCATCCCTTTGTTAGAGTAGCTAACCTCTATTCCCAAAAATAATGTAAAGAACCTAAATCCTTAATGGTAAAGGAACTATGTAGATATTGTTTGATAGCAGTAATCTGTTGTTCACTACTCCATGTGATGAGAATATCATCTACATACATAGCTAGAATAGTGATGTGGTCATCTTCAGTCTTGGTGAACAAAGAATAATCATTCTTTGACTGTATAAAACCTAGCTCCTTTAAGGCACTAACCAGTTTAGCATGCCACTGTCTAGAGGCTTATTTTAAGCCATAGAGAGATTTTTCAAGAGGCAAACTTGATTGTGAGGATTAGGAATTCCCTCTAGATTCCTCATATACACTTCTTCATACAAATCACCATGAAGAAAAGCATTGTTGATATCTAGTTGGTGAATCACCCATTTATGGCTTGCAGCTATAGAAAGTAAACATCTAACAATTGTCATTTTGATGATTGGGGAAAAAATTTCTTCATAATCTATTCCATACTTCTGATTAAAACCTTTGGCAACCAGTCTTGCCTTGAATCTTTCTAAAGATCCATCTAACTTTAGTTTCACCTTATAGACCCACTTAGATCCTATAGCCTTCTTCCCTTTTGGAGGGTCTACAACTTCCCATGTTTAGTTGTCAACCAAGGCTTGAATTTCTTTTTCTATTGCTGATATCCATTGAGGCTCCTTGCTAGCGTTAGCATAACTTATTGGTTCATTATGAGTATCATAAATAGCTGCTATATAATGATGACTAGCATTGTGGCATGATATGAAACTAGATTGCAGCAATGCTGAGTATATGTGTTCGTACATACATATTCATTCGAATAATTTGGTTTTTTCATTGATCTGGTGGATTTTGTTCTTGCTATTTGAGAACCAGGGGAGTTAGTGACATTAGAATGTGATCTAGTATAACCAAGAAGCTGAATATTATTGACGTCATTATTATTTTCAGGGATATCTGAAAAGTAGGATGGTTTTGCATCATTAGAGAAAGGAAGAAATTTTTTTGAACACATGTTGAACCATTATACAGGATAAAGCTCTTAGATCCATCTTGGTCTTTTTTTACTTGAAGTAGAAGCAAAACATAGACATCCAAACGCCCTAAGGGTGTTGTAATTTAGCTTAAAACCATACATGAGTTTATAGGGAATATTTTTTTTCTAGAATTTGCAGGGGCATTCTGTTAATAATATGAACATCACACATTAAGTTGTCAGATCAAAAATTTATTGGTAACTTTGATTGGAACCATAGTGCTCTAGTTACCTTCAACAAGTGTCTATGCTTACGTTCCACAATTCCATTTTGTTGTGGAGTAGCTACGTAAGTTGTTTGGACTTAAATTCCCTTTTCTTTGTAAATTATTAAAGTATCTCCTTTAGGAGTTCTTTAGCATTGTCAACTCTTATACCCTTAATCTTTTTATTAAATTGATTGAAAATTAGGGCATAAAAATGCTTCAATTGTATCAAAAATGCTGATTTTTCACTAATAAAGATTACCCAAGTATAAACCTTGAGAAATCATCAACAATTGTAATGAAATTTTTACAATTTATTCTAGAATTATGCCTTAGAGGCCCCCATATATTTATGTGTAGCACTTGGAAAGTCTCAACTTTTTTTATTTTGCTTCTAGAAAAAAGGGTCCCTAGCCTTCTTGTCTAGAGGACAAATAGTACAAAACATTCTTTAAGAATGGCATTGATCAAGAAACAAAAAAACAATTATTGGAATGGTAAATGTCCCATCCTTAAGTGCCAAAGTCTAGCATCATTGTTGTTAGGAAGATCCACATTGTAGACTGTTGCAACTTTATTATTCTTGACTCCTTTAGAACATTGATTGAGAGTAGAATCTTGAAGGAAATAGAGAGCATTTGTTTCCCTACCAAGTAGCAAAGGCTTCTTCATCAAATATTCCTGAACAAAGCACCCATTAGAGTTAAAATTTTTGCTACAATGCAAGTCTTTGCTAAGCTTGCTAACAAAGATGAGATTGAAGCAAAACTTAGGTACATACAAAACATTCTTAAGAGTAATGTCATTTAACAATTTCATTGTCCCAATGATGTCCAGTTTTACCTGAGTTCCATTAGGTATAGTAATTAGGTGAGGTTTCCCTTCTACCCTAATATGTTTATTGAACAAGGGTAGTTTGGAGGTTGTTTGGCTTCCATCTGCACATTGGGTTTGTTTAACAAGCTGAGGAGTTGACCAAGTTGTTCAGCAATGAGTCTTGCTTCATCAACTTTATTGGCATTGTTAGTATTAATGCATTCTGCATTGGACACATTTGAAGCCATCTTACCGTCTTTCCTCCAAGTATTCTTGAACTTTGGTGGGTAGCCATGGATCTTCCAGCATCTATCCCGAGTGTGTCCAGGCACCTTACTATGATCACAATAGAAGTTACTTTGTCTTTTTGTTCCTGAAGCATCTCCCTTACCCTTATTCCTATGGTCATAAAACTTTCTTTTTTCCACTCTGCAGGCAACATAATCTTGTTCATTAGTGATGTTACCTTTACTGATTTCTTGATGGACTTGCTCTTGAAGCAAGATCCCTGTTAGCTACATTTTAAGATTATTTTTACTCCTATA
Organism: Amaranthus tricolor; assembly: GCF_026212465.1. NCBI lineage: Eukaryota > Viridiplantae > Streptophyta > Magnoliopsida > Caryophyllales > Amaranthaceae > Amaranthus > Amaranthus tricolor. The sequence goes on along the minus strand of NC_080059.1, from coordinate 15,073,871 downwards.
AGTAGCTCGTTCAATGTGAGAAAACTATATGTTATTGCATTGTTTTATTTGATTTTACGCTAGTTTCTGTTGCTTTGGTGTTTTATTTCATTTCAGGATCTAATCATCGAAATCGAGCACAAACCAACCCTTTTTGCTGCATACAATGCTCAGCTAAAAGTCGGGAGCTCAAAGAAGTGAAACATAATGAGCCAAGCCACAAGAACAAGCCAAAAGAATCCCACTCGACCAAAATTAGCTTGAGCCAAGGTAGTTCGAGCAGTCCAAAAGCTAGTACTTGAGATTAGAAGTTGAGTATCACATTCCTAAAGGTTGCTCGACCGGTCGAGCGAGGTGTAATAAAACTTCAAGTAGCTTTTGATTATTAGCAGGATGCATTTCAGGGGTATAAAACATCCGCTCGACCAAGTCGAGCGAGATGGCTTGGGTCAAGCGGAGCTGATTTTCACATTTTGAACAATTTTTGAAGTTTCTGATATTGTACTTGATGGTGGCTCGATTGGTCGAGCGAGATGGGCGGCAGCAGCTTTTTTGCGATCTATTTTAATTTCATTTGAGGTCCAATCATTTTCATTTCTTTTGATTGCTGCTGACAGGACTACTTAGCCACTCTACCCTATTTATTAGGAATGGCACCTCTCTCCTACAACCTAGGGGTGATGAAGCAATCATGAAACCACCACCCCCAGTTGTTTTGTGAAGGCTATAACTAGAGAAGAGGAAGATGGAGTTAATTATCTCAAATTTCATCCTTAATTTTGAGTAACTCTTATATATTGTTTATAGCTTAGGTTTCATTTCAATTAGAAATTAGTGTTTAACATAATTTCTCTTTCAATTCAATTAAGATCTTTCAATTTCCAATTACAATCTTAATTTCAATTTTGTATTGTAACATTTTGCAATTTGGATTCTTCATCCATTGATGTATTATTATTGAAACTTTTAGAAGCTATTATTTTGAATCATCAACAATCCTCTTGTTCATCCTTAGATTGAACCTAAAAGAGTAAATTCAATCTTTTGCTTATATTGTTTTCAATTTATGTCACATAGTTATCTTTAATTAATTGCTTTTAGTTTCATATATTCATGCTTGTAGTTCTTCAACTTATATTGATTCATCTTTTTAGAGTACTTTAGTTTAATTCATTCATCTATGGTTCTTGGCTTATTTGCAATTTACAATCTTAATTTGAGTATGAATGAGTAGTTTATTTTGGCTTAGGCTAGGCATTATCACCATGTATGTAGTCTAAATTGCTTTCTTTACCTTTGATTTGGTTGTGTTGTTTATGGTTTAAGATGTATTTTGATATCATGTGTAGTGTCGTTGAATTGAGGGTGAGAGACGATTTTTAACGATAATCTATGCTTAAAAATTAAGTCATTTCCATGAGAATAGGTAGATGCTTTAATTGGAAATGTTGAATGTGAACTTCATCTCTTAAATTATGCTTAGGTCCATGAGAATAGGTAGTTGAGTATGTTTTAGGAAGTGTTTGTTGCTAAATAGAGAACATTAGTATTTATGATACGTTCTTCCCCATAACAAAACATCCATGACCTTAGGTTAAAGTTTATTTTATTTTTCTTCTGTAGTACTAGTTGTTGATCTCTTGATAAACCATCTATAAACCCCATTTTATTTTTCCCAGATAGTGCTATAGACATAGCTCTTTTCCAACCCTTATAGCCTTCCCCTCTGAATATATTTGTGACCAATTTCAGACTCATATATGTAGGGTGCAAGTAGCACACTAAGGTTCATTGTTGGATCTTAGTTCTTTTCTTTCCCATGAGGATTTGTCTGGTGAACATGAAAGAGAGGAGCCTAGAAACAGAAGAAAAAAAGCACGGTTGCAAGAAAGAGATGGTGAAGGAGAGAAAACATAATTAAGGCAAGAAAAGCTCTGATACCATTATAATTATTGAGCCAAAGAAACAGAAATTGAAAAGAAGTTGTATTGAATCAGAAAGTTAAAAATGATAACAAGGGGATATACTAAATATATATAGCCTTTACAAAGAGATAGCTGACCATCTAAAAACAAACATAGAGTTTGTTATAACTAACTAATTTTCTATTATAACAAACCTAAGACTAACTATTACAACCAGAATTAAAGCACGTGTTAAAACAAAAGACAACAGATGTAAGATGGGGTGCTGCTTGCTGTATTCCATTTAGCTACTGTCTGAGTCGTTTACTTATGCTGTTGAAACCACATTATCAGCACACACCTTCAACAGCTGCTCACCACTGCACAGTTCCACATAAGATAGAAACTACTAGCAACACATGTACCTAACCAAACCATATATTCCATCATGTAGTCTTTACTTACTGAAGCAAATTAGTGTCCTTGATTAAGTGTAATTACTATATATAAATGGAAAAATTTATGGAGATAAAATACATTTGATTAATACATGTGGTCATAGCATTTTTCTAGAGAACAACTATGATACGTATCTAATATGATTAGTTTACAACTATTACAATCAGGTCCTATGAGGTCACACATATAAGTAATCATTCGGATATATATTTACACTAAGAACATAAGATGCTCATTGGATACTTAAAGAATGAGGAGTTATACATAGATTGATTTTATGTTTAATTGTGAATTAAAGCTTGTACTTAATCATCCTAAGTATTACTTGAAATGTGAAGAGTTACTAGTTGTTAATTGTGTGTTTTGATCAGGAATTAAAACAAAAATTATCTATAAACATTAAGACAAGTAAAGTTTACATGTAATGGGTATACGAAGAGGTGATATATAGTGTATAAATAGATGCACTTTGTTCATCTTTTACATAAGCATTATCATTTATAGTATTCTCTACATACTTATATTATCCACCTAAAAAGTAATGAGAAAATGTGTTTTTCTTATTCCGCACTAGCTTTTTTGGTGATCTGTTCGATGCTTGTGGACCAACATTTGAGGAATGACATTTGACGTTCTATTATCTCTGTTTTGGTATATTTCATACTCAATTATATAACATGGAATTCACGCTTTAAGTGTACGATATTCATCTATATTTCATAATTCATATTATGATATGCATGCGATCCTGTTTAGATGTCAATAAATAGTTTCTTGCAATTTTATTTGACGCATCTATATTCCTACACTGAGAACACAAAAACAATCTGTTCATGGTGAGAGAGAAAGAAGAGGAAGATGATGACAATTTGGTAAGAAATTATGTTTAAGACAAGGGTAAAAAATGGTCACAATTTCATAAATATAAGGAAAATCATTGAAATATCTTCTATTTATCCATCATTTTTACAAAAATCGATTTTGAGAATTCATTAGTAATATTATTTGAATGGTTAGTAAGATGGTAAAAAATGATAATGCATTTACTTATTAATAGATGGACGTTTGTTTCGTACACATGAAAAAATCTTAGTTGCATTGTCATATGCTTCTAATTATGTGTATTATAGCTAGTTCCCATGTTTCATTCCTTGTACCTTTATCCGCACATTCATTATATAGTTGTCTTATAGCGGCACGATATTCAATAGCCTTTTTCAAAACATCATGGGTCGAGCCCCAATGTGTCAGAGTATCTAATGACCAATATACCTTTTTAAGTCCATAATGGTCACATAATTATTTGTATCTCCTCTTTACTTGCGCTGATCTAGGCCACTTAATCAATGAGATATAATAAATCACTTAATTCTGTAACACCTACTTGACAAGATGAATTAATTACATGAGCACAACATTCTATATGTTTTAATCTACCACCTAACATGAAACTAAAAGAAGGTACGTCATAGTTAAATATTCATGCATTTAATATTTGTAGTCGCGTTATCTATAGAACAACATAATATCTTATCTAGCAAGTTCCATTCTTTACATATCTCCAATAGTCTAAATTTTATGTTATGATCATTATATTTTTCAAATATTAACTCAAATATTAACTCAAATGTCATAATTCTTTTTTGAACATTAACTCAAATGTAGGAAAAGTGGGGAGTATAAACATTAAAAAATAATAAAAGAAAGTTAGTGGAAAATTTATAGGACCACAACTACTACAAAAATGTTTTAATAAAGTTAGTAAGAAACATGTGGGACCAAAAGCAAAATATAAAAATATTAAAATTAACTTAGTGGAAGGTTGGTTATAACCATAAATATTATTAACATACTTCAATTAAATTGAGGATGAACTAGGTTAATTTTGTCCAAAATTTGTGATATAAATAGAAAATTTCTTCAAGGTAACAACAAATGGAACAACCCAAAATAACAAATGCAAACAACTTTAAAAAACGAACGGAGTATAACATAGTCAAGTGGAATCTTTTTGTTTAGACATTAATTTTGTATATACATTAATATATATAAACAAATATTTTTATTAGGCATATTTAATTTTTGTAATCTCGTATTTTGTATTTTAATTAATGAATAATTTTACTATTAAATTTTAATTTTATTATTTTTTTTGATTATGTGTAGTTTTTGAATATTATATACAAAGTAATAATAGAATATTTGTTATTATTGCTAAATAATAAGAGTAATAATTATTATTATTTGATAAGAAGGGAAAAATTGTCAAAAAGTACCTAATAAATTTTTTTTTCTGAAAAGTACTTAATAAAAATAAATTTGCCAAAAAATACCTAACGAAATGTTTTTATTTGAGTACCAAGTAACATTTTCCTTCGGTTGAACGTCAAATATAACGGTTGACTGGTCAAAATAAAAAAGTCTTCTTCCTCATCTTCAATTTCTTTTCCAATTTAATTTCGATTTTGAGTAAAATGTAGAGGAAGAAGCTAGTGAGAAAATTGAATTGGAAAAGAAATTGAAGATGGGGAAGGAGAATTTTCGATTTTAACCAGTCAATTGTTACATTAGACGGTCAATTGAAGGAAAACGTTGATTTGTACTCTTTGCAAAAGAAAAAATTTTATTAATTATTTTTTGACAAAACTCTTATAATTAGAAATTTTTTTGGAATAAAAATTTTTTATTAGGTACTTTCGGACACTTTTTCCTAATAATAATAATAATAAATATTCAATTATTAAAATTTTAATTATGAATAATTAAATATGTTAATAATAAATTGACAAATATGTCAAGTTAAAAAAGTTTGATCAATTAATAATGTCAATAACTGTAATGTAGTAACTATTTAATCTACCATCACTAATGGAAAAAACCTCATTTGCTGCGGTTTTTTGGTCATTATTTGCTGCGGTTTTGGCCCCAAGGAATAATGATAGCAGCAAATGGCCTATTTTAAATGCTGCGGTTAAAAACTGCAGCAAAAAAGGTCATTATTTGCTGCGGTCATCCCATAACCGCAGTAAATAAAGAGGAGTATTTGCTGCGGTCAGCCTCAAAACCGCAGCAAATAGTTAATTTTTTTTTGCTGGGTCAGGAGGCTATCCGCGTGCTGCGGAGATTTGGGCGAGGCGCGGAGGTTGGTCTGTCTGCCTTCAAATATATTCTTCACTTTTTTTTTTTTTTTTTGCTTTTTTCATAAAATAGTATTAAATAATCCAATAATGTAGAATGTAATAAACAATGATTAATCCAATGATAATCACCAATTAACTCCAATAATCACCAATAATCTCTTTGTAAACTCTCGATCGTATATATAATATAATAATATGTATATATACAAATTAAAGTCCTAATAAATCAAAAGGTGCTTTTAAACTTGACACAATTACTTTTAAACTTACTCTAGTCATAAAAATAATGAATACTTGACTCCAAAAAGAGTGTCACACATCAAAAGCTCTCGGTTTTTGAGATTCAATCCTACATGTTTCATATAGAAAACAACTTGCGAAAGTGAATAGTGGATTCAAGTTGAGAATTTTTGTCTTTCGAATAAACATTGACATGACAAACTATCAATCTGCAAATCCAACGACACACAAATAAGCATTAAACTCATCCAAATACGTAATTAATTAACATCCTAGAACTACATTAGAATACCAACTTAATCCTAAAATAGAAAATGAATAATACATTATCAATAAACAATCACCAAGGAACTTGATCACTCACAAACATTGCGTTCAATCTTAAATCTTTATAAACATAAAAATAATGACACAAAAGCAACAAACCTTTTGAACCTGATTGAAGCTAAAAGAATTGTTCATTAGCTAAAAGATATCTTCTTGTATTTTATAAGTAATGTATATAAATCTCATTTCATTCTGAGGTTTTTTAAATCTCTTCAGTTTCTTAGCCGATTTTCGATAAGAAAAAGCCACTATCCTACTTCCAAATTTCTACTTCACATAGATAATAAAGCAAAGCAGGTTTAATACCAGCAAATATAATTAAATTACATGATATAATCTTACATAATGTCGTTTACAAGAACAACTACCCATTGAACCATTGATACCACATACTTAAGTAATTATTCACATTCAAATATACAACTACATATATACATAATTAAATTATTCACATTCAATCTACCCTAGAAATCCTAGTTAATTAAAATTATTCACATTCAAATATTCCTGTACATACCTAAGTAAATTATTCACATTCAAATATAAAATACATACCTTGGTAATGAGATATGATAATTTTGTTTCTACAATAAGATTATGTAACCTACAATGAAAAACAAAATCAAAATTAGTATAAAAAAAGACTAAATCCTTATTAAAACACAATGACATGAAAAAGAACAAGACTAGCCCTAATTTCGTGGCTTTTGAAGGAAAAGCAACAATGGTGGGTTGAAGAAGTTAAACAAAGATGGAGAAGGAAATTCGTGCAATGGGTGGTTATTGAAGCAATGAATTTCAACAACACAGGAACTTCAAGAACTTAAAAAAAGTCTTTGGGTTTGAAAGATGATGAACAAAATGAAGAGAAAACACAGTAGAGTCGTATGATTTGAAAAACTTGAAGAACGTGAAGAGATTTTTCGTGGGTTTTTGAAGAAATTTTCTGAACTTGAAGAGCTTGAAGAAGAAGATAGTCGTCGTCGTGGGTGTTTGAAGAAAGTTATTCTAGGGTTTTAAGCAATTGAACGTCAAAATGCGTTTTTTATATTTTTTGAACTAACTATTTGCTGCGGGCTTCTTAAAAAACCGCAGCAAATAATTTTTTTTTTCTAAGTCAGGAGGCACTCCGCGTGCCGCGGAGATTTAGGCGTGCCGCGGAGTTGGGTCTGTCTACCTTTAAATTTTTTTTCACTTTTTTTTTTAATACTTATTTGCTGCGATCATTCAATAACCGCAGCAAATAATTCTTATATTTTATTTATTTATTTATTTTAGTTTAATATGCACTTTTTTGCTGCGGGCCATAGAATAACCGCAGCAATTAATTGTGCTACTGAGTATTTGCTGTGGTCACATCTTAAACCGCAGCAATTAATTGTTTTTTTTTTCTAATTCTTTTTCTTATTTATTGCTACGTATAAAAAAAAATCGCAGCAAATGATACGCAGCAAATACGTTTTTTTCCACTAGTGCATTAACATCAACAAGCAGTGTGGTCAAATACGTTTTTTTTGCTCACGGACAACCACCGCAATCTTGTGAGCAATTTTTTTCAAAATTTGTTTCATGTTCTTTTTCGTACTCCTTTTCTCTAAATCCAAGTAATATTTGATAAATCTTACTATAATACATGGATTAATACGAGTCTAAGTTTGATTTGTTATTCTAGGTGTATGAGAATTAGGGTTTGATTTGGAGATGATTTGTAAGTTCTTTCTGATTCGTTGGTAATTGTTGTTGTGTTATAGGAGTTGTTATTGTTATAGTGTAGTGTCAATTAGTATTCTTGTCACCGCCATTAATTGCCAATCAATAACTAATAGCAGTGAATGAACTTCGTAAAAGATATTTGATTATCTAATAACGAGATAGATAAATTTTCGTGCTATGCACAACTTTATTAATTTCAATGATTAAAAAAAAATCAATTAAAAGATATATACTTTTTGTCTTTGTAAGTTTGCTAATAACAATGTAGTTTGTTTGTCCCGGTGATAAATCATTGTTCACAATATGAGCGGGGCTAAACCACGATCATAATTTATGTATTAAAAACACCACATGTCTTCCTAACTTCACCTTCATTACTAGTAAGTACCCATAGTTTAATCATCTTAGACATAGACACACCAAAATCTTGAGAAAAAGTTGATTCCTTACACTTAATTTGTTGGTAGATGTAGCTCTTAGTCTCAAGATTAGTCAAAAGAGCAGGATTAGAATGGTATAGCCCTTTATTTTGGCCCGCCATAACGTTGTAGTTTTTATCAAAAACTCTTGGTGTAATCTTATCCAATGGAACAACTGATTAGGTGGGATTTGGATTTGGCTTGCATTTAGTCTTGAAGAATGCAGCATAACTAGGAGACAATGAAGGGTTTGTGTCGCCTCGTCCCGAGAAGTTGTATATTCGACTTTGAAAAACGAAGCAGTGACCTTGTCCAATGGTGTAAGAACCTACAAGACCGCAATGAAAATTTTATCATCGCTGACATTCAAATATAATAAAAATGTCGCAGTGAAATTGAATTTTACCTAGTAACACACCCTCAACAACATATATTCCACTTGTGGGTAATGCCCTAACGCATTTTACTAACTCAGAGTAGGCAGCCTGCCGTAACGCATGAAGATCAATTACTGGACATGTTCTCATGTTGGGTAATTCCCCAATTAGATGGAAATTAAAGAAACAACAAACCGTTTCTACATCAAGTTCAAAGGCTGAATATAGAGCCATTCCTAATGCAACCTCTGAAGTAGTATGGATTATTCAAGAACTTTGGCTGACCAAGCTAGAGCCTATTACTATCCATTGTGATAACCAATCAGCTATACACATTGCCAAGAACCCTATCCTACATGATCGCACAAAGCAAATCGAAGTGGATTGCCACTTCACAAGAGAAAAGATTGTTAACGGACTGCTGAGCTGGACTTACTTACCAACAAAGAATCAATTGGCTGACGTTCTAACTAAAATACTTCCCTCATCACAATTCAAGGTTTTGCTTGGCAAACTAGAAGTTTCTTACAACACCTCCTAGTTTAGGGGGGGGGGGGGGGGGGGGGGGGGGGGGAGGGATGTTGGAATATATGATTTGGTTACGTGCATGTGTTGCTAGTAGTTTCTATCTTATGTGCAAGTGTGCAGTGGTGAGCAGTTGTTAAAGGTGTGTACTGATAATGTGTTGTCAACAACATAAGCAAACAACTCAGACAGTAGCTAAAAGGAATACAGCAAGCAGCAGCCCATCTTACATTTGTTGTCTTTTGTTTTAACACGTGTTGTAATTCTGGTTGTAATAGTTAGTCTTAGGTTTGTTATAACAGAAAATTACTTAGTTATAACAAACTCTGTGTTTCTTTTAAATGGTCAGCTATCTATTAGTAAAGGCTATATATATGTAGCCTATCCTCTTATTTTCATTTTTAACTTTGTGATTCAATACAACTTCTTTTCAATTTTTGTTTCTTTTGCTCAACAATTATCATTGCCTCATTTTTAATGTTTGTTTGCACCATCTAATATTCACACTAGTGGAAAAAACCTCATTTGCTGCGGTTTTTTGGCCATAATATGATCCGGTTTTGGCCCCAAGTATTAGTGATAGCAGCAGATGATAGCCTATTTTAAATGCTGCGGTTTAAAACCGCAGTAGCGGGACACCCAAAAACCGCAGCATATAGTTAAAGACTATTTACTTCCGGCCTCCAGAAAACCGCAGCATATAGTCTTTAACTATGTGCTGCGATTTTTTTGGTGGCCTGCAGCATATATTATAATTATTTTTTTTTGTTTTTTCGTTTAATACTAATAATAATCCAATAATAATGTACAATGTAATAAACAATGATTAATCCAATAATCCAATGATAATCACAAATAATCACCAATAATCTCTTTGTAATAATAAACTCTTAATCGTATATATAATATAATAATATGTACGTACATATATACATTAAAGTCCTAAAAATCTAAACTAATTACAATTAACCAAGAACAAAAATTAGCAACATACGCGGCAATCTTGTCTTTTAATTCGCGCATTTCTCCATTTCTCAAAGGGTGTGTTTCCCTTGGAATGTCGTATAAAACCGATAATATAATATAAAATTAAAAGATACATAAACATTAGATTTTCCCAATAATAGTAAATATATATATATATATATATATATATATATATATATATATATATATATATATATATATATATATATATATATATTTATATATATATATATATATATATATATATATATATATATATTATAATTCAAGAACGTAACAAGTACTTACGGCATCTATGTTTTCGACTCCATTCTCCTTCATGGATTTTAAAACATCGTCCATATATTTGAGAGTGTAGTAGCCGCAATCAACGAAATTAGAAGCCTGTCGAAAGCACTAAGAGAAAATAGATGTTAGTGCCAAAAAAGCTTAAAAACCCATAAAATCTAAACTCAACACGTAATTTCTAGCATATGACTATGATTTTCAATACTAACCACTTCGAACAATAACTTACACCAAATAGTGTTGTGTGCCAAATGTCGTACAAAAAACCAAGTACTTTATGCACGAAAGTGCCAAAAAAGCTTAAAAACGCATAAAATCGCAACTTAACACGTAATTTCTAGCATATGACTATGATTTTCAATTCTAACAACTTCAACACAATAATATATACCAAATAGTGTTGTGTGCCAAGTTTCGTGCAAAATACACCAAGTTTGACGTATTTTATGCGCAAAAGTGCTAAAAACGCTTAAAAAACCTTAAAATCGCAACTTAACATGTAATTTCTAGCATATGACTATGATTTTCAATTCTAACAACTTCAACACAATAATATATACCAAATAGTATTGTGTGCCAAGTTTCGTGCAAAACAAACCAAGTTTGAGCTACTTTATGCGCAAAGTAGCAAAAACACTTAAAAACTCATAAAATCGCAACTTACCAACTAATTTCTAGCATATGAAAATGATTTACTATTCTAACCACTTCAACACAATAATATATACCAAATAGTGTTGTGTGCCAAGTTGTTTTCTAACAAACAAAGTTTTGAAATACTTTATGAGCGAAAGTCCAAAAAAAGAATAAAAACCCATAAAATCGAATTGTGTTGCATTGTGTACCTTTACTGCTGTTCATTTCGAAAATGTGGCTCTGGATATAGATCCCGTTTGTCCACGCATTTTCTTCATTGTGCTGATACGCATGGGAAACGTAATACTATATATATATATATATATATATATATATATATATATATATATATATATATATATATATATATATATATATATATATATATATATATATATATATATATATATATATATATATATATATATATATATATATATATATATATATATATATATATATATATATATATATATATATATATTTTTGTTTTTTTTTTTTTTTTTTTTTTTTTTTTGAAAGTTAGGGAAATATATAGAGCACAAGAGTCAAAACACTGACACCTCGGCCAGCCCAAGCCCGCCGGCACAAAAAACCCCGTAGGGAAAAAGCCATTGGGCAAGGGGGACCAGCGTCAGGCCACCCAAAACAGCATAGGGGTGGGCTATGCATCACCAAAACGAACATGACCTGTTTACACCGTTCACACCATATGCCGTCAGCGATTTCACCTTACACACCATATATACACCAGCTATAGACCAGGAAAGAAAAAAAAAACAGAAAAAACGAAAAAAAAAAAAAAAAAAAAAAAAAAAAAAAAAAAAAAAAAAAAAAACTCTACAAGGATCAACTACAGATAGATGGAAAAATCACCCCAAAATGCAAAGATAAAACGGCATCATCGTGCGCCTTTTGCCTCCCTCATGACTAAGAAACGTTACAACTGAAGAAGATCCTTGTGATTCACCAAGGAGGAGAGAGCTATAAAGCCAAGCATTTCCTTTGCCCACACACCGATTCTGATTTTCAAGGAGTAGCTAGTTTTCCTTTGGTCGGGGGGGACTAGCTCAAACTTGACTTTATTTCTTGTGTACCACAGTGACCAGATCATGCATCCAAGGACAAGTTTTCAGAGTTTACCCCATTTTCGGCTTTTAATTAAGCCGTTCCATTGAACACAGAAAATCCCGCAGTTTCTATGTAGGACACCCAGGATACCCCACCAATTCAACACTTCCATCCAGATACCCCATGAGAATGAGCAGGTGAATAGCACGTGGGAGTTTGACTCTATTTCAAAGTTGCAGAAGGGGCAGAGTGCCTGCTGGGGGGAGATGATGCCTTTCTCCAATAGGATATCACATGTTTTGAGTTTTTCCAAGTGTGCTAACCAGACAGTCAGCTGTGCTCTGGGAGGGGTAAGACTTTGCCATATTGATATTACAGATTGTTTGGGGATGATTGGTGACGAGGATTCATAGATCTTATCAGAGATACTCTTGACATGGAAAGATGAGCTACCTGAACCCCTCCAGATGACCCCGTCTGATGAGTCGGAATTTGGCTGTATCTGCTCGAGGATTTGTGATAGCCGTGCAACGTCCTCCCGTTCCCAGTCATATAAGATTCTTCTCCATCTTAGGTTCCAAGACCATGATCCTTCATGCCAAGAACCCATATGTGCTATGAAGCTGTTTCTCTGTGTGGATATGGAAAATAGCCTAGGGAAAACTCCTTTTAGTGGACCTAGATCACACCATTTATCGTGCCAGAATAGGATAGAGTTACCTCTCCCAACAGTCAAGCTCATTCCCTCTTCGATTGTCGATCTGATCTTTGAGGTGATAGCATCATTTTTCATCATATGAGACCATGTGCCTTCTTTTACCTGTCCAAAATTCTCCGAGGAAGCTTTCAGGCCTTTGAGTGCATATACTGACATGAGAATACTTTTCCACAGCGTGTTATTTGACTCCGTGAATCGCCACCACCATTTAAAGAGCAATATCAGGTTTTTGTACATAATATTTCCAACTCCAAGATCTCCCAGTTCCTTTGGAAGTTCGATCGAAGACCATTTGACGATTGGGAGGTACTTCTTTTCACCACTGCCTCCTCCCCAGAAAAAGCTTCTTTGCATTTTCACTATTTTCATTGCTATTGATCTCGGCATTTTAAACATGCTCATGTAGTATACTGGCAGGCTATTGAGGACACTTTTGATGAGAGTGAGCCTTCCTGCCCTGGATAGGGTTCTCGCCTTCCATGATGCCAATCTGTTCTGAATTTTTTCAATGACAGGTTTCCACGCAGATGTCCTATTCATATTGTTGCCAAGGGGGAGACCCAAATTGCGACATCCAAAGGAAATTGCGATGCCCTTTGCCCATTCGTGATCCGCAGCATTCCAAGAGATAAAACATGATTTACTGTAGTTCAGCTGTAATCCAGACATCACCGCGAATACATCCAGGATTCGAAAATAGTTTATAATGCATTCGGAGTCTTTTGGAGCAAAAATGAGGGTGTCATCCGCAAATTGACGTTGTTGCAATTTTACTTTTTCCTTTCCTATTGGGATGTCAGCAATCAGGTGCATGTCATTTGCCCTCTTGAGGAAGAAAGCCAGCATTTCACTCACCAAAATGAAGAGGTAAGGCGATAGGGGGTCACCTTGCCTCAAGCCCTTTTCCATCTTGAAGGGTTCCAGCGGTGTACCATTCAGTATAATAGACATTGATGCTGTTATGACGCTGTTCATAATCCATCCTATCCATTTTCTCCCGAAACCAAGTTTAATCATAACCATTTTCAGGAACGACCAGTTAACGGAGTCATAAGCTTTTTGGAAGTCCAGCTTAAGCAGTGTGCCATGTATTTTCTTCTTTTTCAGCCACCTGAGGGATTCGTTTGCAATTAAAACACCGTCGAGGATTTGTCTATTCATAACAAAAGCACTCTGTGATTCATCAACGAGGTGGGACATCACTTCTTTCAGGCGTATGGAGAGAAGTTTTGAAATGATCTTGTAAAGGGCACCCACCATACTTATCGATCTGTACTCATCTATAGATGTAGGATCAGCAACCTTTGAAATCAGAGAAACCCAGGTAATATTGATGCTCCTCATTGATACCCGAGATTGAAAAAAAGCCAGAATGAAATCATAAACTTCCTCCTCGATTACCTCCGACATTTCTCTTATGAACCTGAAGTTGTATCCATCGAAACCCGGGGCTTTATCAACACCACAAGCCCAGACTGCATTCTTTACCTCTACCCTGGAGGGGTAAGCTTCCAGGGAGGTTGCTTGTTCTGCAGAGATCTTAGGGTGATTGCCCAAATCGAAATCAAAATCTGGTATTGAATCCTGAGAGAACCTCTGAGAGAAGAAAGATCTGATTTCAGCTTTGAGGCTTGAAACCCCCTGTATGCATCTGCCATTCACCTTTGTTTTGACAATCTCGTTTCGCTTCCTTCTGATTAAAGTTGAGGCGATGAAGAATTTTGTGTTGTGGTCCTTCATTTTAAAGCCGTAGGATCTAGCTTTTTGCCTCCAAATTCTCTCCCTTCTAATAAGACAAGATTGGAGAAGAGATTGCGCTGCATTAAGTCTGGCTTTCTCCATGTCGTTTAGCAATCGATCATCACTGAGCCTTTCCAGATAGTGTATGGCCGATTCGAGATTCCTGATTTTGTCATCTAAATGATCAAAGTGTTTTCTGCTCCAAACTTTCATGGGGCCCTTTAGGATCTTTAGCTTGTCGTTCAGGGGTACTGGCAGCAGGTTTACCCATTCATTACGGATGGACATTTTGAACTTCGGGTTCAAGAACCAAGCGTCAAAGGTTCTGAACGGTTTTGGTCCCGAGTTATACGTGTCTTCCAAATTCAGAAGAAGGGGGTTGTGGTCCGAGCAGCTTCTTTTAAGGCCCACCAGCTTTAACTTTGGAAATTTCATCAACCACCCATTGCAGCATAGTCCCCTGTCTAACTTGCTCTTGGAATCGTTTCTTCTCCAGGTGAATCTCAAGCCATGGAGAGGAACATCTATAAGCCCTAGATCCCGAATCCAGCATGAGAAATCATATGTACTCCGGTCACATCTAAACGTTCCCATTCTTTCCCAGGAGTGTAAAATCACATTGAAATCACCCAACAGGAGGGTTGGCTTGTTTATATTAGTGATTGCACTTTTGAGCTCTGTAAACATGTGCAGTCTTCCCGCTCTGTCGCTTGGCCCATATATGACACCTATAGCACACTCGAAGTTCGCATTTATAATACATCCTTCAAGTAGAATCCATCTGACACCACATAGTTTATTCGAGACTCTAAGGGTAGAAGTATCCCAAATTGCTGCAACACCTCCCCCAAGTCCGTCAGATGCATACACTTCACATAGGTCATAATCGTCATTGCCCCACAGTCTTTTAATTCTACTTTTGAGTGTTTTTTTGTGTTTTGTTTCATTTTTTGTGTTTTGTTTCAACGAGGCCCATAAGAGAAATTTTGTGCGTATCGATTAATTTCCTAATTGATACAATCTTTTCACCTTTTCCGATCCCTCTAATGTTCCAAAATAAACAGTTCATAACAACAACATAAACAGAGATCTCCATACAACAGTAGATTGCCTTCTAGTCATGTATCCGTATCCTCCATGATGAGTATCCTTTTCGATTTTCTAATTCCCGCGATCATTGTTGTCTCGTCACTTGAGGAAATTCCCAACATTTTTGCCGTTTCCCACGAGCGCTGAGCTTCAACTAAGCCTTTTGGGACAGGGGAGGCTTTAGGGGAACACACTGAGGGCAGGTTTGATTTTTTCGGTCTTCCTCGAGGTCGTCTACCTCTGCTTGCAAATTCATCAGCCAGAACAGACACTCTCTGCTGAGCCTGCTGTTCCTTAACGGGATGCAACTCCACTGTTTCATTAACAACAATCGGGTCGATCCATGCATTCAAATTCGGACAACTAAGCCTGTTTTCCAAGTCAGCCAACAAAGGATCAACAAAGGAATCACTTTTACAAGTTAGTTGCTTGTTTCTACAGCCCAAAAAATCCCAGGTATTCAGAAACTCATCGTCTAGTGTGTCCTTCAAACTCCCATGACTGTCATTGTGATCCATCTCATAAGCTGTCGTTTCTTTTGTTGCTATTCTCACCTCCTGACATTCAGTATTGTGACGATCACATTCTCCGTCATACTGTAGTCTGGGACCAGAATAGTGACTACTATCAAAGTTAGTCACAATTCTGTGATCACTTTGGTGTAAGCTGTCATCATCAGCCTTCGAACCAGCAGCCATTTCCTGCTTCTTTGCCGCAATATTTTCTGATAAAATGTCATCCGTATTGTCAATTCTGTCATCATCATGATCTCTACTGAACACAAGACCCTCCACAGCATCAAACTGATCTTCATGACATCCAACACAGACATCATCACCTTCCAACCTTCTATCAACGCTATGACCAACGTTGTGATCACAATCAAAGCTATCCTCAGATTCATAATGGCACGTACTCCTTCTGGCATCCCCAACGTCATATTCAGGCACATCAATTCTGTTTTCAAGTCTATCATCAACCCTGCACGCACAATCCATTTTATTTCCGATTCTGGTTCGATCTTCTAACACTGAGACCCCAATCACCTGTGTTCCAGATTGCAAGCCAACGTTGTGATCACATTCGAATTTCTCCTCAGATTCATAGAGGCACTCACTCCTTCTGGCATCCCCAGCGTCATATTCAGGCACTACAATACTGTTTTTCAGCCTGTCATCAACCTTGCTAGCACAATCAGGTTTATTTCCATTTCTGGTCTGATCTTCTAACACTGAGACCCCAAACACCTGTGTTCCAGATCTTTCATCCCTATCCTCAGGATCATCAGCAGCGACATCAACATCTACCAATAAATGGTGCTGAGGATTTCGGTCAGAACTGTGAGCAGGGGCAGCACATTCCTTCACCCACACATCACAACTCCCATGTTCAAACAGCAGTCTAATTCGCGAATCTATCTTGTTTTGTGCTTTAGTTCTAACCATAATACGGGCAGAGGTAAGACTAGGTAAGTCATGGACAGAGTCTACAACGCTAATGACAGGCCCCCATAATTCTACTACAGATTTAAGGTTCTTTAAGCTCCAGCATTTCGGATTTATCCCAAAACATTCCAGCCATACTAGTCTGTCATCAAACATTTCACCCTCTGAACATCTCCTAATATCATCAAACAGATTCCACAACACACAATCCTCACTCACAGCAGCAACAGCATCAAGTTCGCAATCAAAAGAAAGGAGAATTTTTGTGGGAGATAGGAAGAACATACCCTTTACAGGGGGATAGGCGTCTGAAACCTCTGTTTTTTTGCGGCCAATGTCAAAAACATCTGAATTTTCTGCAATGACGGCATATTTTAGTAAGTTCACATTGTGTTCATTCTCCTCAACGTTGAGCGTAAACTGAACAGGGATGGAGCTGGGCTGCTGTAAGTCTGATGTTCTCCTGGGTTTTCCCCCATAAGGGCAGAGAAGTACGTTCTTTCATCTCTGAGTGTTGGTGTAGAGATCCTTCTATTCCTCAAGATGCTCACTTTAGGCCTGGTACTACTGATAGGAGACCCCCCTTTGTTATATTTTGCCAAAGAAATGTTTAGTTTTTTATCCAAGATTGAGTACCCATTCAGCACCTTAATCGCATTCATGGCTTCCGCATATTTTCT
>NC_080059.1:14981134-15051134 GCF_026212465.1 Amaranthus tricolor | reverse complement strand
ATTTTTATTGTTTTTATATAAATATTAATTATGGTTACTACAATAAACATCATTTGGACAGTTTAAAAAACATTGTGTTATTACTTAGGTTAATTAGTGTTAAATGAATGATTATTACTTAGTTTTGTGGTTCGTTAGAGTTCGTTAAGTATATATGTATAAATGTTGTGTATTAATTTTGTTTTGAATCAATTAATCACACTAATTAGGATGACACAAGATCATTCTTGGATGTATGGAAGCATTGAATCGTCGGAATTTATTGATGGCGTATTAGAATTTTGTAGTATTGCGGTTGAACATCAAGTTAGGACGGGGGGAGTTGGTTTTTATTGCCCATGTGTCATTTGTGGCAATGTATCAAAGGTAGATAGTGTTGATATCCTTAGGTAGCACATACTTCGACGTGGGTTTAGGCCTCAATATCATGTTTGGGTTTGGCATGGTGAGGAGGGAGTTTACAAAGAGAAAAGTGTTGTTGAGGACGTCAATAATGTGGCCGATGTCAATGAGGATGTTGTAGATCATGTTGATGGGTACGAGACAGATGAAGAGAATGTCGATGAGGATGTGGATCATGTTGATGAGATGATGGAGGGAGTCGAGGATGAGTTAGGAAAACGTCCTCGTGTTTTTGACTTGTTGACAGAGGCTTCTCAAAAGCCTTTGTACCCTGGATGTACAAAGTTCACCAAACTAATAGAAGTGTTGACAATTTTCAACATTAAGTCAAAGTTCAATTGGAGTGACGCTAGTTTCTTAATGTTATTAGAAGCGTTAGGTGAGATGCTTCCTGAGGCAAATGAACTTCCAAAGTCGACATATTATGCCAAAAAGCTCATGTGTCCTTTCGGCTTAGAGTACCAGAAGATTCATGCGTGTCCGAATGATTGTGTGTTGTATCGGAATGAAAACGAGAACTTAGAAGAGTGTCCTAGGTGTGGTTTATCGTGCTACAAGTGTAAAGGGGCTTGGGATGCTAAAGGGTCCCCGGCTAAGGTATTGTGGTATCTTCCAATAATACATAGATTCAAGCGCTTGTAATCTATAAAGAAAGATGCGTTAAATTTGAGGTGGCATGCAGATAGGGTGAAGAAAGGTCACTTGCTCACACATCCATCTGATTCTCTGGAGTGGAAGAGTATTGATAGGTTGCATAAGACTTTTGGGGATGAGATTCGTAATTTAAGGCTCGGACTGTGTACGGATGGAATGAACTCATTCGGCAATCTTAGTTCTCAACATAGTACTTGGCCAGTACTTTTAGTGATCTATAATTTGCCACCTTGGTTGTGTATGAAGCGTAAGTACATAATGCTTTCGCTTCTTATCTCGGGTCCTAAACAACCTGGCAATGACATAGATGTGTATCTTGCACCTCTCGTTGAGGATTTGAGAAAGATGTGGGATGAAGGCGTTTCAGTGTTTGATGCATATGCTAATGAGGAGTTCACCTTGCGTGCAATGCTTTTATGCACCGTTAATGATTTTCCGACATATGGCAACTTATCGGGGTATAAGAAGGGAAGAAAGCATGCCCAATATGTATCGATGAGGACCGTGTAGCTCGTCGACCATTGACCGGTTATGAGGTTTATGAACAAGTTAAGGGAGTTGAGACTATATTTGGTAAAACGGGGCAAGTGCAAAGGGGTGAAGACCGATTGTGGAAAAAAGAATCAATCTTTTGGAAGCTTCCATATTGGAGAGATCTACAGGTTAGGCATTGTCTTGACGTTTTGCATATAGAGAAAAATGTATGCGATGCCATACTCGGGACTCTCATGAACATTCCGGGTAAGACAAAGGATGTTAGGGCCGTGTGAGATTGGTTTGAATGTAAGGGTCTTCGTCCGGAGTTGTGGGCACATGTTAAGGTGAGTAAGAAAAAAAATAAAGCTAATGAAGATGGTGGCAGTAAGTAGAAGATGAGTAATGAAAAAGTTTATTTGCCTCCAGCTTGCTACACATTGTCCAAAGCAGAGAAGTGGACATTTTGTGAGTGTTTGTATGGCATTAAGGTTCCGTCTGGGTACTCATCCAACATGAAGAGATTTGTGAGCCTAAATGGTGAGCTGAAGTTGGGAAGCATGAAATCTCACGATTGCCATGTAATGATGCAAGTGTTCTTACCAATTGCAATCCGTGGAATACTGCCAAAACATGTGAGATATGCTATTACCGAGCTGTGTTCGTTCTTCAACACAATTTGTAGTAAAGTTCTTGATCTCTTTAAACTTGATGCACTTCAACTCGACGTGATTGTAACTTTATGCAAGTTTGAGATGTATTTTCCACCTTCTTTCTTTGACATAATGGTTCATCTTATTGTCCGTCTCGTTCGTGAGATCAAGCTTTTGGGTCCAGTTTTTTTTAAGGTGGTGTTATCCTTTTGAAAGACACATGGGTGTTTTACAAAACAAGGTGAGGAATCCAGCACAACCCGAGGGGAGTATGATTCAAGGCACTGTGAGCGATGAGATTAGTAACTTTATAGCCGAGTATTTGGCCATGGCAAAGCCTATTGGACTTCCCACCTCTAGACATGAAGGAAGGCTTGAGGGAAAAGTAACAATTGGCTCCAAATCGGTCACACCTCCTCGAGAAAGCCTTCTACAAGCACACTTGTATGTGTTGCATCATATTCCGGAAGTTCATCCTTTTTTGAGTGAGCATTTTGATATATTACGCGCAAAACATCCTTCTAAAGAGGATGGGCATTTGATGCAGTTGCATAACAAGACGTTTATTAATTGGTTTCATAATCGAGTAATATGCGAAGAACTCAAGGGTGTATCCGAAATTGTTAAGTGGTTAGCTTTTGGTCCTCGTGATGATGTCAACAAATATGAGGATTACGATGTCAATGGCTTCACATTTTGAACTGAGGGTCAAGACAAGAAGTCATCGTATCTACAGAATAGTGGGGTTTCTATTTTGGCGTCATCTACATTTTACGCGAGTGCGAAGGATCATGCGCCGGTTGATGCTAAATTGGTATACTACGGGCGGGTACATCAAATATGGGAGCTTGACTACTCTTCTTTCAATATTGGTCTTTTCAAATGTAAGTAGGTAGATAATAATCGATGATGCATTAAAAATGACGACCCTTGTGGATTCACTTTTGTAGACTTAACTCGTTTGCGTGATAGTGAGGAGCCATTCATACTAGCCACACAAGCCAAGCAAGTATTTTACATTGTAGACCCGTCTGATAAAAAATGGTCTATTGTTGTACCGGGAAAAAGAAGCATCCTTGGTATAGGTGATGTTGAGGATGAGGAAGAATATGAAGCTTTTGAAGACTCCCCTCCCTTTATCAATCAAAATCAGTGGATCAAGATGATGTAGATGATGTAGATGTTGGTTATATGCGTGTAGATCACACGGAAGGAATACATTTGAATTAAGTGATTCACAAGGTATGAATTTAAAGCTTTTTAAAGTTTTTTTGGCACTTGGTTTGTTTTGCAAGAAACTTTGCACATAACACTACTTGTTATATATTATTGTATTGAACGTATTAGAATTGTAAATCATAGTCATATTCTTAATATTACTTAGCTTATGTTCTAATATATATTTCTATTCATACTCTTTCAGGTACTGATATACAATGCATCTATTCAGAGACGAAATTGTCCCCGAGATTGAGAACTCGGATAATGAGCATCGTATTTATGACAGCGAAGAGGACCAAATTGTGAGATACGAGCGTATGGCTGAAGACGCTCCACCGATTGACAATGATTTTGAGACTGAAGACGCCCCACCAATGGATGCTCCCACTACCAGTAAGAAAAGAAAAGGGCGAGGTCCTACGAAAAACCTCAAAGTCACAGAACCCATGCATTTGGAATACAATACATTGGGTCAACCCTGTGGAAAATGGCATAGGCAATATGGAAAACAAGTGGGTCTATGTATCCGCAAGCTTTCCATATTGCACGCATGGAACGAGGTTCTAGAGGGTTTGAAGAACTCTCTATGGAATGATACTGTGGTAAGCAACTTTGCTATTTTTACTCATTTAGTTTCATTTTAAAATTAATTTGATTGACAGTAATAAACACAAATTTTTTTGTAGAATCTTTTCCACATCGAGAGCGATGAGGACAAGAAGAATGTGTTTCTTTCAGCTGCTGCTGAAAGATTCAGAGATTTCAAGTCCAAGCTAGTAACTGGCTAGATTACGAAGAGGTGTGCCCGTACGACCAAAAATGTCAAAACGGGAAACAAAGGTGGAGAGCAATCACCTTCAAAGATGCCCTACGAAATATGGGGTCACATATCGAAGAGGGATTGGGAGGCCTTCGTTGCCAAAAGAACAACTCTGATGGAAGTTGTAAGTATTTCATATTATATTATAGTTTACCAATTTGAATTTACTTCTTTTGATTCAGTCATTAAACTAATACATGACATTCGATTTCTATTGATTAATTAGGAAAAGCGTGGTAAAGCTTCTGATTAAGCAAGCAAAAGGAAGTTTTACCATCGCTTGGGCCAGAAAACGTACGATGAGGTCCGAAAAGAGTGGGTGGATGCGGGTTTATACCCCAATCAAAGTTCATCCACGCCCTCATCTACGACTACCTCCGCATCCGTGAATAATCCTGCTGGAGATCGGGTGCGTGATTGGTATTGCGGGCTTCATTCCCGAGATGCAAGTTGTAAATTTACCATTAATGATCCGGGAACGAAGAAGGTTGCTGATGATGTGGTGAGTTTTGAAATTATTAAGTATATTCTTGATTTGTTTTGTATTCTTTGGCTTTGATGTACTTATACTAATTGCTATATATGTCACTTTTTATTTGAACAGATGGGCTGGAAGGAAAAAGAAGCTACGGGGGAGTTCACCCCAAGAGGCAATGTTGACGAATTGCATATGGTCTTAGGGAAAGACCACAGTGGGCGAGTAGTCGGAAAAGGAGGCGTCCGCGTGGGGTTACAGAAGGCATTCGGCAAAGAGTGTGTTGCTACTCAATCCCGAACGGGGCTGCGGGAAGAAGTAGCAACCCTCCAAGCGGAGATTAGGAAGGACGTTCTCGCCAAGCTGGCCGCCGTGTTGCAGAAGATGGGAGCACCCATTATTGACTTGGCAAACCTGATTGTCAAGGATCAGGAAAGTCAACATGGGGATCCTAACACTTCGGTCGAGCCAACACCCGAGCCTATTACCCCCGTAGCACCCCAACTGATTACTAATACCCCTGAAGGGGAAAACCCCACAACGGATTACATAAACTCCATTGCTCAAAATCCGGAGCCAACTCCAGAGCCAGTGCTACAGGTACATAGTTTTTAAATATATAAGCACTTATTAATTTAAACTGCAATGCGTTTTAATATTTTATTATGATACTTATTATACTAAACGACACAATTTTCAGGAGGCGACTCCTTGTTCTCTTTTGCTGCCTCAGCTAGGTGTTGCTAGTGATGGCGACTTAACTGTGGTTGCATATGGTGTGACCCAGCCATACAAAGAGGGCCAAACAGTGCATTCAATGCCTGTTACAAGTGGCCACATCAGTGTGGCCGTGGAAACAATTGTAAAGGGGTTTGAAGATTTCTCACTCCCGGTTCCAATGCAAGCATGGAGCCTTGAGAAACTCTCACACGCTCTAGGTAGTTTCATCACATGGCCATATGCTTGGGTCCGATTCACTAACATGGTAAGAATCATTTGTACCTTAATTTTTTTATTAATTTTTTAATTGCATGCTCACACTAATTTAATTGTATAACTTGGAATAGATAAAGAGTCCAAAGGGATCTTGGAGAGAGGTCTGTTCCTCAGCAAAGGTGTCGACTGGGTCAAAGTCGATGCCAAGCACTCCAATTTTGACTGATGAGGAGTTAAAAGATCTCTCTCAAGATTGCAAATGGCTACATTATTGTGCATCTCGCATAAGTGAGGAGGACCCACTCATTCTGAACCTGGTGAAGGAGCAATACTGCTTTTTAGAGAGCCCGTTTGTAATTATTGGTCCTAGTGACATCGAGCAATTTTTGAGAGGAGATATGCTGAACGTAGCTCTTTTCCATGTCTACATGAGGTGATGTTCATTATCTTACAAGTTAGGCATTGTTGTTTAATTGTTTTAATAACCAAATTACTAACAAAATTTTCTTATTTATGAGTTTAGTGCGTCTTACAAGGAGCTAAATTCTTGCGAACCTCCAATAAAAATTGGATGGTTTTGTCCTGAATCGATTTCGGGTGTTAAATGTGTAAATGATCCAGATGACGTCAGAACATACATTCACACTTCTTTGACTAATTCCCTTGCATCTAAACACACGTTCATTCTGGCTCCATATATGGAAGAGTAAGTTTTATTTTTGAAATTGAACTTATCTTTTGATTTTTAAAGTCACCTAATCTCTAATTTGTTGATTTTAAATTTGCGTTTGTTGTTTGCATTGGATACTTTTGGTCATATGTCCTTTAACGAACACTGTGCACGTCTTCGACTCATTACAAAAACCTCAAAGCCCGCCTCGTAACACAAAATTCAAAGCGTTGTTGAATGCGTGCGTAATATTAATTATTTTACCAAGTTGATTTTAATTAAGTGTTATATAGATATATAAATAGTATTACTTTTCCTATGCGTTTCAGCACAATGAAAAAAGTGCGTGGACAAATGGGATCTACATCCAGAACCACATTTCGAAAATGGACAGCAATAAAGGTACACAAATTCGATTTTATGCGTTTTTAACCGTTTTCGGCACTTTCGCGCGAAAAGTAGCTCAAACTTGGTTTGTTTTGCACGAAACTTGGCACACAACACTCTTTGGTATATATTATTGTGTTGAAGTGGATAGAATTGAAAATCTTAGTCATATGCTATAAATTACGTGTTAAGTTGCAATTTTATAAGTTTTTAAGCGTTTTTGTCAATTTCGCGCGTAAAGTAGGTCAACCTTGGTTTGTTATGCACGAAACTTGGCACACAACACTATTTGGTATATATTATTGTGTTGAAGTGGTTAGAATTGAAAATCATAGTCATATGCTAGAAATTACGTGTTAAGTTGCGATTTTATGCTTTTTTAACCGTTTTTGGCACTTTTGTGCGTAAAGTAGCTCAAACTTGGTTTGTTTTGCACGAAACTTGGCACACAACACTATTTGGTATATATTATTGTGTTGAAGTTGTTAGAATTGAAAATCGTAGTCATATGCTATAAATTACGTGTTAAGTTGCGATTTTATGCGTTTTTAACCGTTTTTAACACTTTTGCGCATAAAGTAGCTCAAACTTGGTTTTGATGCGAAACCGGAGCTGATTAAGGCCCTTGTTATGCAAGGATTAATGTTGTGCGGAAGCATTGATTAATGACACAGACAAAAACTACAAATGATCATTAAAAGAACACGAAACAACCACAAATACTTAGACAATTCTGATATAGCAAACTGTCGAGCAGCCCTCCTTCAGCTCAGCTTCTAGGAGTCCACGGGGATTGTTAGAAAGGTTTAAGGACCTTGATAGCTAGATCCAAGTACTGATATTCCATTTCTACTTGAGCCTAGTTCCTGGATGCATAGGTTTAGTCTCCACGTGTCGTTCACGGTGGTCTGGTCACTAGTTTGCTGCTGTGTCATGACGTCTGTATGCAGCCTTGTGTTCAGCCCTCCTTCAGCTCAGCTTCTAGGAGTCCACGGGTATTGTTAGAATGGTTTAAGGACCTTGATAGCTAGATCCAAGTACCGAGATTCCATTTCCACTTTAGCCTAGGTCCTAGATGCATAGGTTTAGTCTCCACATGTCTTGCAAGGTGGTCTGGTCACTAGTTTGCTGCTGTGTCGTGAGGTCTGTATGCAGCCTCGTGTGGGCTCCTTTGGTATCTTCATTTCATACAACCACATTTGTATCAGATTAGCACGAAACTTGGCACACAACACTCTTTGGTATATATTATTGTGTTGAAGTGGATAGAATTGAAAATCATAGTCATATGCTAGAAATTACGTGTTAAGTTGCGATTTTATACGCTTTTAAGCGTTTTTGTCTATATCGCGCGTAAAGTAGGTCAAACTTGGTTTGTTATGCACAAAACTTGGCACACAACACTATTTTTTATATATTATTGTGTTGAAGTGGTTAGAATTAAAAATCATAGTCATATGCTAGAAATTACGTGTTAAGTTGCGATTTATGCGATTTAAACCATTTTTGGCACTTTCGCGCGCTCAAACTTTGTTTGTTTTGCACGAAACTTTGCACACAACACTATTTGGTATATATTATTGTGTTGAAGTTGTTAGAATTAAAAATCGTAGTCATATGCTAGAAATTACATGTTAAGTTGCGATTTTATGCGTTTTTAACCGTTTTTAATACTTTTGCGCATAATGTAGCTCAAACTTGGTTTTGATGCGAAACCGGGGCTGATTAAGGCCTTGGTTATGCAAGGATTAATGTTGTGCAGAAGCTTTGATTAATGACACAGACAAAAACTACGAATGATCATGAAAAGAACACGAAACAACCACAAACACCTCGACAATTCTGATCTAGCAAACTGTCGAGCAGGCCTTCTTCAGCTCTACTTCTAGGAGTCCATGGGGATTGTTAGAATGGTTTAAGGACCTTGATAGCTAGATCTAAGTACCGAGATTCCATTTCCACTTTAGCGTAGGTGTTGGATGCATTGGTTTAGTCTCCACGTGTCGTGCACGGTGGTCTGGTCACTAGTTTGCTGTTGTGTCGTGACGTCTGTATGCAGCCTTGTGTGCAGCTCTCCTTCAGATCAGCTTCTAGGAGTCCATAGGGATTGTTAGAATGGTTTAAGGACCTTGATAGCTAGATCCAAGTACCGAGATTCCATTTCCACTTTGGCCTAGGTCCTGGATGCATAGGTTTAGTCTCCACGTGTCGTGCAAGGTGGTCTGGTCACTAGTTTGCTGTTGTGTCGTGAGGTCTGTATGCAGCCTCGTGTGGGCTCCTTTGGTATCTTCATTTCATACAACCACATTTGTATCAGATTAGCACGAAACTTGGCACACAACACTCTTTGGTATATATTATTGTGTTGAAGTGGATAGAATTGAAAATCATAGTCATATGCTAGAAATTACGTGTTAAGTTGCGATTTTGTGCAATTTTAAGCCTTTTTGTCAATTTCGCGCGTAAAGTATGTCAAACTTGGTTTGTTATGCACGAAACTTGGCAGACAACACTATTTGGTATATATTATTGTGTTGAAGTGGTTAGAATTGAAAATCATATTCATATGCTAGAAATTACGTGTTAAGTTACGATTTTATGAGTTTTTAACCGTTTTTGGCACTTTCGCGCGTAAAGTAGCTCAAACTTGGTTTGTTTTGCACGAAACTTGGCACAAAACACTATTTGGTATATATTATTGTGTTGAAGTTTTTAGAATTGAAACTCGTAGTCATATGCTAGAAATTACGTGTTAAGTTGCGAGTTTATGCGTTTTTAACCGTTTTTGGTACTTTCACGCGTAAAATAGCTCTAACTTGGTTTGTTTTTTCACGAAACTTGGCACACAACACTATTTGGTATATATTAATCTGTTGAAGTGGTTAGAATTTAAAATCGTAGTCATATGCTAGAAATAACGTGTTAAGTTGTCATTTTATACGTTTTTAACCGTTTTTGACACTAACATCTATTTTCTATTAGTGCTTTCAACATTCTTCTTCATCCGTTGAATGCGGCTACTACGCGCTGAAGTATATGGACGATATTATAAAATCCGTGAAGGAGTTTGGAGTCGAAAATATAGATGCGGTAAGTATTGTTACGTTCTTAAATAATTATTGGTAAAATCTAATGTTTATATATTAATCTTTTATTTTATATTATATTATAGGTTTTAAAAGACATTCCGAGGGAAACACGCCCTTTGCAAAGTGGAGAGATGCACGAATTAAAAGACAAGATTGCCGCGTATCTTGCTAATATTTGTCCTTGATAAATTGTAATTAGTATAAATTGTAATTAAAAAATAGAAGTATTTGCTCCGGTCAGGGGCAAAACCGTAATAAATGATCCCCCACTTATTTGCTGCGGTTTTGCCTCTGACCGAAGCAAATACCCCTCCTTATTTGCTGCGGTTTTGTTTTGACTGCAGCAAATAACGCCCATTTTTGCTGTGGTTTTTAACCGCAGCCTTTAAAGTACGACATTTGTTGCTGTCACTATTGATGGGGGCCAAAACCGCTGCAAATGATGTTTTTTCCACTAGTGATATATATATATATATATATATATATATATATATATATATATATATATATATATATATATATATATATATATATATATATATAATATATATACATATATATATATAAATAAATACATATATATATATATATATAGACATATATATATATATATATATATATATATATATATATATATGTATATATATATATATATATATATATATATATATATATACATATATATATATATATATATATACATATATATATATATATATATATATATATATATATATATATATATATATATATATATATGTATATATATATATATATATGTATATATATATATATATATATATATATATATATATATATATATATATATATATATATATGTATATATATATGTATATATATATATATATATATGTATATATGTATATATATATATATATATATGTATATATGTATATATATATATATATATATATATATATATATATATATATCTATATATATATATATATATATATATATATATATATATATATATATATATATATATATATATATATATATATATATATATATATATATATATATATATATATATATACATATATATATATATATATATACATATATATATATATACATACATATATATATATATATATATATATATATATATATATATATATAACACTTAATTAAATCAAATTGGTAAAATAATTAATATCACGTACGCATTCAACAACGCTTTGAATTTTGTGTTGCGAGGCGGTTTTGAGGTTTTTGTAATGAGTCGAAGACGTGCACAGTGTTCGTTAAAGGAAAAATGACCAGAAGTATCCAATGCGAAGTACAAACGCAAATTTAAAATCAACAAATTAGAGATTATGTGAACTTAAAAACCAAATGATAAGTTTAATTTCAAAAATAAAAGTTACTCTTCCACATATGGAGCCAGAATGAACGTGTGTTTAGATGCAAGGGAATTTGTCAAAGAAGTCTCAATGTATGCTTTGACGTCATTTGGATCATTTACACTTTTAGTACCCGAAATCGACTCAAGACAAAACCATCCAATTTTTATTGGAGTTTCGCAAAAATTTAGCTCCTCGTAAGCTGCACTAAACTCACGAATAAGAAAATTTTGTCAGTAATTTGGTTATTAACACAATTATACAACAATCCCTAGCTTATAAGATAATGAACATCACCTTATGTAGACATGGATAAGAGGTACGTTAAACATCTATCCTCTCAAAAATTGCCAATGTCACTAGGACCAATAATTACAAATGGGCTCTCCACAAAGCAGAAATTTTCCTTTTGCAGGTTTAGAATGATTGTGTCCTCCTCAGTAATGCGAGATGCACAAGTGTGCAGTCATTTGCAATCTTTAGAGAGATCTTTTCGCTCCGCATCAGTCAAAATTGGAGTGATTGCCATCGACGTTGATCCAATCGACACCTTTGCTGATCTCTCTCCTAGATCCTTTTGAACTCTTTTGCTATTTCAATTTATATAATTAAATTAGTGTAAGCATGCAATTAAAAAAATAAAAATAAATAAGGTACAAATGATTATTACCATCTTAGTGAATCGGACCCAAACATATGGCCATGTGACGAAACCACCTAGGGCATCTGATACTTTCTCAAGGCTACATTCTCGCATTGGAACCGGGAGTGAGAAATCTTCAGACCCCTTTAGAATAGTTTCCACGGTCACACTGATGTTGCCACTTGTAACAAGCATCGAATGCACTGTTTGGCCCTTTTTGGTTGGCTGGGCCCAACATATGCAACCTCAATTAAGTCGCCATCACTAGCAACACCTAACTGAAGCAGCAAACGAGAACAAGGAGTCGCCTCCTGAAAATTGTTAAGTTTAGTATAATAAGCATCATAATAAAATATTAAAACGCGTTACAATTTAAGTTAATAAGTGCTTATATATTTAAAAACTATGTACCAGTACCACCTTGGCGAGAATGTCCTTCGTAATTTCTAATCGGAGGGTT
The DNA here is from genome assembly GCF_026212465.1 of Amaranthus tricolor. Lineage (NCBI taxonomy): Eukaryota > Viridiplantae > Streptophyta > Magnoliopsida > Caryophyllales > Amaranthaceae > Amaranthus > Amaranthus tricolor. Next base: position 15,038,880 of record NC_080059.1, on the reverse strand, counting down.
GCTACTTCATCAGGTGGCATCGTTTGGGATTGAGTAGCAACACACTCTTTGAAGAATGCCTTCTTTAACCCCACGTAGATGCCTCCTTTTCCAACTACCCGCTCTCTATTGTCTTTCCCTAAGATCATATGCAATGCGTCAACATTGCCTCTTGGGGTGAACTCCCCCGTAGCTTCTTTTTCCTTCCAGCCCATCTGTTCAAATAAAAAGTGACATATATAACAATTAGTTTAAGTAAATCAAAGCCAAAAAGTAAAAAACAAATCAAGAATATACTTAATAATTTCAAAACTCACCACAGCATCAGCAACCTTCTTCGTCCTCGGATCAATGATTGTAAATTTACCCTTGCATCTCGGGAATGAAGTCCGCAATACCAATCCCGCACCCGATCTTCAGCAGGAGTATTCACGGATATAGAGGTAGTCGTAGATGAGGGCGTGGTTGGACTTTGATTGGGGGGTATAAACCCGCATCCATCCACTCTTTTCGGACCTCATTATACGTTTTTGGGCTCAAGCGATGGTAAAACTTCCTTTTGCTTCCTAATTCAGAAGCTTTACCACGCTTTTCCGAATTAATCAATGGAAATCGAATGTCATATATTAGTTTAATGATTGAATCAAAAGAAGTAAATTCAAATCAAAAACTGTAATATAATATGGAATACTTACAACTTCAATGGGAGTTAATCTTTTGGCATCAAAAGCCTCCCATTCCTTCTTTAATATGTGACCCCATATTTCGTAGGGCATCTTCGAAGGTGCTTGCTCTCCACCTTCGTTTCCTGTTTGGACATTTTTGGTCGTACAGGCATGCTTTTTCGTGATCCAGCCAGTTACTAGCTTAGATTTAAAATCTCTGAATCTTTCAGCAACAGCTGAAAGAAACACATTCTTTTTCTCCTCATCACTCTCGATGTGAAAAAGACTCTACAAAAAAAAATTATATTTATTAGTGTCAATTAAATTAATTTTAAAATGAAACTAAATGAATAAAAATACTAAAGTTGCTTACCACAGTATCATTCTATAGAGAGTTCTTCAAACCCTCTGGAACCTCGTTCCATGCGTACAATATGGAAATGTTGCGGATACATAGGCCCACTTGTATTCCATATTGCCTACACCATTTTCCACAGGGTTGACCTAATGCATTGTATTCCAAATTCATGGGTTCTGTGACTTTGAGGTTTTTCGTAGGACCTCACCCTTTTCTTTTCTTACTAGTAATGGGAGCATCCATTGGTGGGGCATCTTTAGAGTCATAACCATTGTTAAGTGGTGGAGCGTCTTTAGCCATACGTTCGTATCTAACAATTTGGTCCTCTTCAGTGTCATAACTATGATGCACATTATCCGAGGTCTCTATGTGAGGGACTATTTCGTCTCTGAAAAGATGCATTGTATATCAGTACCTGAAAGAGTATGAGTATAAATATATTAGAACATAGGAACGTAAATTCAATTCTAACAAAATAGTGTTGTGTGTTAAAGTGCCAAAAAAGCTTTAAAAACCTTAAAATCGCAATTTACCAAGTAATACTAAGAGTATGACTAAGATTTACAATTCTAATACGTTCAACACAATAATATATAACGAATAGTATTGTGTGCAAAGTTTCATGCAAAACAAACCAAGTTTGAGCTACTTTATGCGCGAAAATGCCAAAAAACCTTAAAAAAAACTTAAAATCGCAAATTACCAAGTAATATTAAGAATATGACTATGATTTACAATTCTAACAACTTCAACACAATAATATATACCAAATAGTGTTTTGTGCAAAGTTTCATGCAAAACAAACCAAGTTTGAGCTACTTTATGCGCGAAAGTACCAAAAAACCTTTAAAAAAACCTTAAAATCGGAACTTACCAAGTCATATTAAGAATATGACTATGATTTACAATTCTAACCACTTCAACACAATAATATATACTAAATAGTGTTTTTTGTAAAGTTTCATGCAAAAGAAACCATGTTTGAGCTATTTTATGCGCGAAAGTGCCAAAAAAGCGTTAAAAACCCTTAAAATTCATATCTTGTGAATTACTTAATTCAAATGTATTCCTTCTAGGTGATCTACACGCGTATAACCAACATCTACATCATCTTGATCCACTGATTTTGGATTGATAAAGGGCGGGGAGTCTTCAAAAGCTTCATATTCTTCCTCATCCTCAACATCACTTATACCAAGGATGCTTCATTTTCCCGGTACAACAAAAGACCAACTTTTATCAGACGGGTCTACAATGTAGAATACTTGCTTGGCTTGTGTGGCTAGTATGCATGGCTCCTCACTATCACGCAAACGAGCTAAGTCTACAAGAGTGAATCTAGAAGGGTCGTCATTTTTTATGCATCGTCGATTATTATCTACCCACTTACATTTGAAAAGACCAATAGTGAAAGTAGAGTAGTCAAGCTCCCATATTTCATGTACCGGCCCGTAGTATACCAATTTAGCATCAACCGGCGCTTGATCCTTGGCACTCACGTAAAATGTAGATGACGCCAAAATAGAAACCCCACTATTTTGTAGATAAGATGACTTCGTATCTTGACTCTCAGTCCAAAATGTGAAGCCATTGACATCGTAACCCTCATATTTATTGAAATCATCACGATGATCAAAAGCTAACCACTTAACAATTTCAGATACACCCTTGAGTTCTTCACTTATTACTCGCTTATGAAACCAATCAATAAACGTCTTTTTTATGCAACTGCATCTATCCCCTATCCCCTTTACAAGGATAAATATATCTAAGTGGTCACTCCAAAAACAATGGACTTCAGGAATATGATGCAACACATACAAGTGTGCTTGTAGAAGACTGTCTCGAAGAGGTGTGATCGATTTGGAGCTAATTGTTCCTTTTCCCTCAAGCCTTCCTTCATGTCGAGAGGTGGGAAGTCCAATAGGCTTTGCCATAACTAAATACTCGGCTATAAAGTTACTTATCTCATCGCTCACAGTGCCTTGAATCATACTCCCCCCGGGTTGTGCTGGATTCCTCACCTTGTTTTGTAAAACACCCATGTGTCTTTCAAAAGGATAACACCACCTTAAAAAAACTGGACCCAAAAGCTGGATCTCACAAACGAGATGGACAATAAGATGAACCATTATGTCAAAGAAAGAAGGTGGAAAATACATCTCAAACTTGCATAAAGTTACAATCACGTCAACTTGAAGTGTATCAAGTTTAAAGGGATCAAGAACTTTACTACAAATTGTGTTGAAGAACGAACATAGCTCGGTAATAGCATATCTCACATGTTTTTGTAGTATTTTACGGATTTCAATTGGTAAGAACACTTGCATCATTACATGGCAATCGTGAGATTTCATGCTTCCCAACTTCAGCTTACCATTTAGGGTCACAAATCTCTTCATGTTGGATGAGTACCCAAACGGAACCTTAATGCCATACAAAGACTCATAAAATGTCCGCATCTCTGCTTTGGACAATGTGTAGCAAGCTGGAGGCAAATAAACTTTGTCATTACTCATCTTCTTCTTACCGCCCTTTCCCTTGTTACTACCACCAACTTCATCAGCTTTATTTCTTTTCTTACTCACCTTAACATGTGCCTACAACTCCGGACGAAGACCCTTACATTCAAACCAATCTCGCACGACCCTAACATCCTTTTTCTTATCCGGATGTTCATGAGAGTCCCGAGTATGGCATCGCATACATTTTTCTCTATATGCATAACATGAAGACAATGCCTAACCTGTAGATCTCTCCAATATGGAAGCTTCCAAAAAATTGATTCTTTTTTCCATAATCGGTCTTCATCCCCTTGCACTAGCCCCGTTTTACCAAATACAGTCTCAACTCCCTTAACATGTTCATAAACCTCATAACCGGTCAATGGTCGACGAGCTACATGGTCCTTAACCTCCTCGTTGAATATCTTCTTCTTCTTACGATATTGGTGATCTCGTGGGAGGAACTTTCGATGGTGCATGAATACGTGTTTGCACTTAGGAATCCACGTGGATTCAATGTCATTAATACATATCGGGCATGCTTTCTTCTCTTTGTTCTTATACCCCAATAAGTTGCCATATGCTGGAAAATCATTAACGGTGCATAAAAGCATTGCACGCATGGTGAACTCCTCATTAGCATATGCATCAAACACGGAAACGCCTTCTTCCCACATCTTTCTCAAATCCTCAACGAGAGGTGCAAGAAATACATCTATGTCATTGCCAGGTTGTTTAGGACCCGAGATAAGAAGCGAAAGCATAATGTAATTACGCTTCATACACAACCAAGGTGGCAAATTATAGATCACTAACAGTACCGGTCAAGTACTATGTTGAGAACTAAGATTACCGAATGGGTTCATTCCATCCGTACACAATCCGAGCCTTAAATTACGAACCTCATCCCCAAAAGTCTTATGCAACCTATCAATACTCTTCCACTATGGAGAATCAGATGGATGTGTGAGCAAGTGACCTTTCTTCACCCTATCTGCATGCCATCTCCAATTTAACGCATATTTCTTTATAGAAAACAAGTGCTTGAATCTAGGTATTATTGGAAGATACCATAATACCTTAGCTGGGGGCCCTTTAGCATCCCGAGCCCCTTTACACTTGTAGCGCGATAACCCACACCTAGGACACTCTTCTAAGTTCTCGTTTACATTCCGATACAACACATAATCATTCGGACACGCATGATCTTCTAGTACTCTAAGCCGAAAGGACACATGAGCTTTTTGGCATAATATGTCGACTTTGGAAGTTTATTTCCCTCAGGAGGCATCTCACCTAACGTTTCTAATAACAGTGTGAAACTAGCGTCATTCCAATTGAACTTTGACTTAATGTTGATAATTGTCAACGCTGCTGTTAGTTTGGTGAACTTTGTACATCCAGGGTACAAAGGCTTTTGAGAAGCCTGTGTCAACAAGTCAAAAACACGAGGACGTTTTCCTAACTCATCCTCGAATCCCTCCATCATCTCATCAACACGATCCACATCCTCATTGAAATTCTCTTCATCTGTCTCATACCCATCAACATGATCTACTACATCCTCATTGACATCAGCCACATTATTGACGTCCTCAACAACACTTTTCTCTTTGTAAACTCCCTCCTCACCATGCCAACCCCAAACATGATATTGAGGCCTAAACCCACATTGAAGTATGTGCTCCCTAAGGATATCAACACTATCTACCTTTGATACATTGCCACAAGTGACACATGGGCAATACAAACCTACTCCCCTCGTTCTAACCTGATGTTCAACCGCAATACTACAAAATTCTAATACGCCATCAACAAATTCTGACGATTCAATTCTTCCATACATCCAAGAAGGAGCTTTTGTCATCCTAATTAGTGTGATTAAATAATTCAAAACAAAATTAATAACAACTTTTTAACATATATACTTATTTGAAGAAGATGTCGTGGGTTTCGATGGGTTTCAATGGGTTTTTCGAGTGAAAAGAAGTAACAAATATGCCGTGGGTTTATGAACCAAGAAGATGAAGAACAGGGTTTGAAGAAACTGTGGTCGGGATTTTTGAAGAAGATGAACGTATTATGTTTAATGCATGAAAGAGAAGAGTAGGTTATAAGGCGCGTTTTTGAAAGTATTAAATGCTGCGGGCACGCAGAAAACCGCAGCATCTAAGTGTGCCAAGTGTTATATACTGCGGGCAAGAAAAACACCGCAGCATTTGATTTGAGTGAATGTTGTGGGCTAGAGAACAACTGTAGCATTTGATTGTTTTTTTTTTTCAAATTCTTTTTGCTATTTATTGCTGCGTATATAACAAAGCGCAGCAAATGACACGCAACAGATACGTTTTTTATCACTAGTGTCAATATCCTCTTCATCTCAGAAGGAAGCTAACAGAGGAGTAATCTTCCTCCTGAAATTGCGCATCAACACTTGTGAAGTATTTGGAAAACATAAGGATATACGAATTTTAGTAGCAAAAAACTCTAGGGCAAAGATCTTCTTAAAATATGAGCAGCACAAATTCAAATTCTCATAGATCTACTAAAAATAACCAAAAACGGCAAAATAAAATAAAATAAAATAAAATATCCATAAAGCAAAAAAAAATTTCCAGAATGTTCGGAACTAATATTTGAAAATATCAAAGATAAACAAATAAAATCTACCCTGGTTAATCTTAACAAAGATGAAAAAAAGAATAAAATCTAAACAACAAACGAAAATACGAACGAAATAATTCCCATTTTACGTAATATAGAAATATATTCCCCTCAATACCGTCTATGTAGGATAACTTTTAACTTTTTACTTTTTAGATAGCAAATTGCTAACTCAAATGACAGTTTGCATATAAAAGAAAAAGACCGCTATCTGAGATAGCGGTTTTGTTGTAAAAGTTAGTAAACTTAAAAATAGAAAATTTTGAGCAAAACGCGCTTAGTAGGTCTTGAACCCGCCTTCTGCTGTCAAAGGAGCATAGAATCAGAGCCTTCCTACAAACTACACTGTAAACTCTTAATGGTAGTATTTCTTACCTATCGTACAAGTTTACAATTTTGGCCTATAGCGTCTAAAGGAGCCCAGAATTTTTTTTTTCATTAAAAACATTTTAAATTAGGAAAACATGGCGGTTTACTTTGATGTATTATTTCTCAAAATTTTGAATTAAAACACTATTTTAGATAGCGGTTTGCCAAAAGTGATATTATCAAACCGTCATTTTAGATAGCGATTTTATCAAAAGAATAAATTAAAAAATATGGGAAATTCCACGTGGTAACCCTAAGGTTTTGGGTTTTCCACGTGATAATCAAAGCTTTAAAAAAATCCATGTGGTAACCTTGAGGTTTATCGAATTGTTCCACCGTAGCCTTTTTGCACATAAAACGTTACGAAACATTAATTTCGAAGCTTTAAGGTTGATGTACGTCTATTTATGCGACTCACTATTTCAAATTCCATCAGTTTCAACCTTTTTCCCCAAAACATAAACCCTAACTCTACCATCTTTCATCTAAGAAGGTCATGGTGGAACAATTTTGTAAACCTTAGGGTTACTGCGTGGATTTTTTAAAAGTTTTGGTTATGACATGGAAAACCCAAAACCTTAGGGTTACCATGTAGAATTTCCTAAAAAATATTTTTTGCACCGTCCTACGTTGACAGTATCATGGGAAATAAATTTTCCATTGACATAGGGTGGAAAATATGTTTCTGAATAACATTATTGAGGGCAAAGGTTCCAAAAAAGCAACAACAATATGTATTTTAATCAAAAAATTGATAAAACTATGATGATTACAACTTCCTTCGTTCCTTAATAAAGTTCTCATTTGCCATTTTAATGCATATTATTTATTGTTCCCATAAATAATCTTTCTATTTATATCATAAATTTTGGACCAAATTAACCTTGTTTAAAAATAACCTTCTTTATCTTTATTTTAATATTTTAATAATGCTTATAGTTTTTACATATATTCCACTATCTTTTTTTAACATTTTTATATTCCTAATACTAACTTTATAAAAATATTTTTTATTAATTGTAGTCCCCGTATTTATTCCACTAACTTTTTTTAAAAATATTTTTTAATGTTTATGGTCCCCACTTTTTCTCCATATATACTATGATACTATTTTCTTAATTTCCGTAAACAAACTTTATGAGCTACCTGAAAGTTTTATTTGACATCACACATTTCTCCTACCCTTTCCCTCGTGTGGCTAAGGTTATGATCTATCTGCTACCTCTCTCCTTAATCATGAGTTTGTGCGGGATGTTGGGTTTTTTTAAAATATTCTTATGGTAACTTCATTAAGGAATAGAGGGAGTACGTGAAAAAGAAATAAGAACAAAACAAAGAAAAAAATCAACAAATAAATTAATTTTAATCGAAAAAACAAAACAATTAAAAATCAAGAGATTAACTTTAAAGGGTAGAAAGACTAACGATCAAAGGTGAAGATGAAGAGATTGAAAGAGGAATGAGCGAGAAAGGGGTTGTGACGTTAGGGTTTTGGCTGAGATCTGTATTTTGTTTTCCCTTTTTCTCTCATGAAGGGAATAAGTGAGAAGTCAGGAATTAGGAGAAGAAATGAAGTAGGCAAGAAGGGGTGCTAGGGTTAGGGACCTAGAATTATGAATTTAACGTGACTTTAGTGCTTTGGGCTGATTTTATTCACCAAATGGGCCTATCTCTACAAGTTTCAACTATATTGGTTCATTAATTCGATTTTTCGTTATTGAATTTTCAAACCTAAATTATTTGTTTTGAAACTTTCAAATCTAAACCAAATCTCATTTGAAAATCTCTAAACAATATTTATTATTCAGTTTGGTCTGGTTCGATTTGCAATTCTTATTCGAATAACTTCCACCTCTATGTATCACTAGAGAGTCATATTCTTTTGCTCGGCTCTCACTAAAAGGCATTCACAAAAACTTGTATGCGGCCGCCTCATGCGTGCGACCAAAAAAGTTTTATACTTTCCGAATTTAAGCCTTAAAACACATATTTCAAGACTTAAAAAGTCAAACCTAATTTAATTTTGATTTGGTAGCAATTTCAATCATTATAAAGAATTCGTTGTTAATTATTGTTGTGTTATAGAAAAGTCACTCAGAACCACCACCCGTAATCTTGTGAGCAATTTCTTCCCAAATTCAATTAATTTTCTTTTTGAAACTCTTTTTTTCTTAATCCAAGTTATATTTGTTAAATTTTACTACTAGTATAATACATGGATTTTTGTTATGAATCTAAGTTAGATTTGTTATTTTGGATGTATGAGAATTAGGATTGGATTATTTGGAGATGATTTATATATTCTTGCCAATTCATTGCTAATTGTTGTTGTGTTATATGAGTTGTTATAGTTGTAGACTTGTAGTAAATTTCGATTAGTGTACTTGTCACCGGCAATCAATAACTAACATTTAATTAGTTTCTTAAAATACTATTTTAAAAATTTTTACAAAGGCACCATTACCAATTATTAAACATATCTAAATATCTAATAAGGAGAAAAATATTCAAGTTTATTAATTTCAATTTCAATGATTAAAAAAATTCATTTACAAGATATAAAAAGTTTTTGTCTTTGTAAGTTTGCTAATAATAATGTTGTTTGTTTATCCCGGTAATAAATCATTATTCACCTTGATTAATTTTAAGGGTCTGGGTCTAAATTTTTTAGACCCATCGGATCCGGGTCGGATCTGGATCCAAAAAATATTTGACGGGTCCGGGTCCGGATCCTAAGGTGAAGATTCGGACCCGGACCCAGACCCGGACCCTAAACTTTTAAATTTTATATTATGAATTTCTGATTTTTAAATTCTAATATTAATTCTTTTTATTATTAATATATAATAATATAATGCCTTGGGCCCTTGATCGGTTGATTAATTGATTCACTTGATTGCCTTCTCAAGTTCTCATTCTCAATCCAGTAACCCTAAGTTCCTAATTTTTTTCTCATTTACTTGATTCACTATGTTTCTCATTTAGTCTTTTATATTTGATTTTTAATTATGTATTTAGACAAATGTTTTTACGTTTTAGTAATTATTTTGTATTTGAATTTTATGGACTCGAACAAGTGTTTGCAATACGATAATAAGTTGCTCACAAAAATACAAAAAGACTCGCAAAAGGTACAATTTTGACAAATTAAAGAGGCTTTGTATAAGAACCATTAAGGACCCTAGACCCTAGACCCGCCCCATGACCATCCCTAATATTGAAGGGTCTGTGTCGCCTCATCCTGAGAAGTTGTATAGTTGGCTTTGAAAGACGAAGCACTGACCTTGTCCAATGGTGTGAGAACCTATAAGACCGTAATGAAAATTTTATCATCGATGACTTTCACATATAATAAGAATGTGACAGTGAAATTGAAATTTACATAATAAGACTACCAAATCCTTTGTAGTTAGGCCCAATAATGCAAACTTTTCTTTAAGAATTGAGAAGTTAAAAAATGGAGATGATAAAAGATTATTTGCATCTGAAGCCAATGAGATTTTTCCATACTTTCTACCAAGAGGAACTTCCCAAAAAGTCCCATTTATCTGTAACATGTAATTAAATAACGATTGTTCATTAATAACGCATGTTGATTAAGAAGACATATTCAAAGACCATCATGCATGAAATGCTTTTTACCGTGTGGATGGCATCTCAAGAAGATAAAGCTAATATATCAGCACAAGAAACAACACCAGGACATTGTTTTTCTAGAGCGGACTTGATTGCATTAACGACTTTGTACCCCCTGAGTGTCACGTTGGGAAGAGCAGTCTTCTCCGTTCAGTTGTTGGAATCCGTTGGATCTATTAATACTGAAGCATTACACCCCTAAAAAAATTAAACCATTATAAATTTAGAGTATGTTAGAAATGTGTTAAAGTACATAAACCTAAAATTGATATAAGAATATATTATATTATATAGTAAATTTGTTGTTTTCTTCTTGTTTTTAATGTTGTATCTAAATTATGAAAACTACAAGAGAAAACTTAAAATAATATAGGTACTTAAACTTGTATTAATTACAAATCTCAATTTATAGTATCATTTAAGTTTTAGATGAAGCCTTAAATTTGATCAAACTATATTATTGTTATTGTTATATAATTATATCAGACTAAACCTCTTAAAATAATTTTAAAAATACGAAATTCAATGCCACATTTAAATTTAAAATTCGAATTTATTATTCCAGATTTTATGGTCATATACTCATATACGCACCAATGTATTTCATCTTTATAAACGAGGGTTTTATCAAAAAGAAAAATATGACAAACTAAAATAGAAAAGTTTAGAAGCAATCATATTTATACGTGTGTTTAATCATTCACCTTGGCTAATGGTTGATTGTTGAATCATTCTTGTTTGTGCGGAAATTCCATGTACTCCTTAAATGTCAATGCAAATGAAAACAAATTTTTGGAATTTATCCAATTTTAGGAATCTATTTTTGTTTATCAAGACGATCGTTCTTTTTTGAACTTTATGGTATATGTAAGAAACTCATACTTGATCGTACTCACTACATCCATTCCTTCAATTTGTTATAATCATTTAAATTTTTGTTCTTTTATTTATATCATAAATTTTGAATGTAACTAATCTTATTTATCCATATTTTAATATTCTTATAGTGCTTATAGTTCATATATATATATATATATATATATATATATATATATATATATATATATATATATATATATATATATATATATATTCCACCAACTTCATTTTAATAATTTTATATTAATTATTATTTCCATACGTTTTTTTACTAAGTTTATAAAAATATTTTTTTAATTGTTGTGGCCGACATGTTTTTTCCAATAAATTTATTTTAATATTTTTTAATGTTTATTGTCTCAACTTTCGTTCGTCATACTTATTATTCAATAAAATAATATATTTATTCCTTGTGAGAACAATTTTAAAGAACGAAGGGAGTATTAAATTATATATAGTCTACACTTTTCCGTGAATATTTCTTGTGAGAACAATTTTAAAGGACGAAGAGATTAGTAAATTAAATTAACTACCTATATGACTACACGAAATTTCTTAATTCAACCATCACTATGTATTTTTATCAGTAAACAAAAATGATTTGTTCATTATATTCTTTATATATTTGATAAAAAAATATCAATGAATATTATATTTTGATTTATATGAATGTTGCTTAAAAATTATGAAAAAAAAATATATACATTAAATTTTTAATGAAGCATTTGTCGATTTAACCCTTGTGTAGCGATATTTGCTATTATGAACGATGCATTTAGTATATTAATTATAAAGACAAGCATTATATGTGTCCCACACACAAATTGTATAAACTTGCACAACTTACATCATTTCACTATACTTGCTATATTTTATTTTTCAATCTAATATGTTATTTTGATCATTTATATATTGAACTATTCTTATTTAAAAATTATAAAAATTTAATATTGTAAAAGTATGCGACTAGACGATTTAAACATCTCACTTACCTATAAAAATAAAGAGAGAGAACTAGTAACAGGTTTAGCGATAAATTACGCGACAAAAGTTTTGTCCCTAAACTATTATTCAAATTTTAAATTAGGACTTTAGCTTCTTTCTCATTTTATTCTTCAAACTTTTTTATCTTTTTCTCCAGCTTCTCTTTACTTACTAAAATTTTCTTCTCCTTCTATGTCTCACCACTCAATTCAGTGGCTTTCCGATGATTTCTTCCCCATGTATAATGTCATAGTCTCATACCACAACTATTTTTTTTTTGTTGTCAAATTTCATGATTGATTTTTCATTGCTCATGTGATGTTTCAGTGCAACTATATGGCAAGTTTTGTCTGATTATGTTGATTTTCTTTAAGTGTTTTTTTTTTAATTATATATTAACTTTCATGGCTGTCAAAATTTTAACTTACATTGTTGTTTTCTGTTTATTTCATGGTTGGTTTTGTCTTTTTTTTTTCAATTTCATAACTGTTCTTTTCGATGTTTCATGGGTCTTTTGATAGAATTTTGTACTTATTTTTTAATTTATGTGGGTCGTGTGCTCATCAAGGTAGGGGCGGTAATATGGGAGGTAGTCTTGGTTGATATGGTGGATTCGTGGATTGCATAGTAGGCCTGTCAAACAGATCAGGTCGGGTCGAATTTGGGTTTGGGTCAGGTAAAAAACATTTTGACCAAAACCTAACCTATTTAGTTAATTGGATCGAAAATCAAAACCATGACCCGACGTGCAACAGATCAGGTTGACCTGATTTTGACCTACTTAATCCGTTTAGAGTGTTTTGTTTTCTCTTAGCACTACAAGAAAAGTTATTTTTAGCAACAGAAAAAGTCGTTGCTAAAAATCTGATGTCGTTGCTAAAAATGTTTTTTGCAACGAAGTACATTGTTGCGGGTACAGCCGTAGCGAAAGCTTTTAGCAACGACTATGGTTGTTGCAAAAGATAACTGTTTTTTGCAACGAAAACTTTTGTTGCAAAAAAAATGTCGTTGCAATTCCTTCAAACGTTTTTAGCAACAAAAAAGCTCGTTGCCAAATCTCTTGCATTTTTAGCTACAACTATTTTCGTTGCTAAAAATTTGTTTTTCGCAACAATTCAAATTGTTGCAATACATGATAGTCAATCTTTTGCAACGACTTTACTGTAGGGAAAACAATGAAGTAAAATTTATTATTAATGTTTTTAGCAACAACTATTTCCGTTGCAAAAAACATACACATTTTTTGCAACAATTATAGTCGTTGCTAAAAACATATACAACTATTTATCTTTTGACACATCCTACAATAAACTAGACAATTAAAATAATAAATAATTTAATACCAACTAAACTAATATCATCGATTATCATTATATATTAATTCGTATCCCAAAATATCACACGTCCTAAATATTATCGTGTGTCATTGAATCTCGTAATTGATATACATGTAACGGATTGGATAACCAATTTTCCAACATAATTCTCCAACCATACACAAGTTTTTATGCAAAAAATTACAAGTGATAGGCACTTTTAAAAAGTCCAAAAATATACAAGTGCATATATAGCTTCTTCATAACCCAAAACATCGCGCATCCAAATTGCTTGTAGCTATCACCAACTTCGTCATTGAGTACAAAAAATTTTCAACGAAGATATGTTTCCCTACACCAAATAATTTTGTTAGTTATTAAGAATCAAATGAGCCCCAATATTGAGTATTCACAATCAAACCATACCTACACTTTTTGGAGAGACATAATAAGCAAAGCATTTAGCATGATATTCACTAACAAAAGCATTACGTGTATAGGGAAAGCATTTAGAATTTACCATCAAATTCACAATTGGACTAAAATGCCAACCAGCTAATGCCATTGTAACTAAAACTACAACACAAGCCACCAATACTCCTAATTGGACTAAAATCACAACCAGCTAATGCCATTGTAACTAAAACCACAACACAAGCCACCAATACTCCTAATTGGACTAAAATGCCAACAAGCTAATGCCATTGTAACTAAAACCACAACACAAGCCACCAATACTCCTAATTGGACTAAAATGTCAACCAGCTAATGCCATTGTAACTAAAACCACAACACAAGCCACCAATACTCCTAATTGGACTAAAATGCGAACCAGCTAATGCCATTGTAACTAAAACCACAACATAAGCCACCAATACTCCTAATTGGACTAAAATGCGAACCAGCTAATGCCATTGTAACTAAAACCACAACACAAGCCACCAATACTCCTAATTGGACTAAAATGTCAACCAGCTAATGCCATTGTAACTAAAACCACAACACAAGCCACCAATAGTCCTAATTAGACTAAAATGCCAACCATCTAATGCCATTCTAAGTAAAACTACAACACGCCTAATTAGACGCAAAAAATAGGCCAAGTATATGTCTTTTTAGCATGTTGTAAGCCTAAGTATATGTTAAAAAAAATGCAAAAGAAAGCATCATTTACCTAATAAGCATTCATGACAATCATTGAACTTCTTTATTCTGTAGCTGTTGTAAGATGCTTTGTTTCATCGATTCAATTGCTTCTTGTTGTTGTGCCTTATATTCTTCAAATTGTCGTTGTTGTAGCAACTGACTTTCCATCAAATCTTTAATTTGTTGTTGTTGCTCTTGAATTTTCTCTTGTTGTTGCTCCACAATCTTACGTTGTTCTATTTGTGCTTTCTCTTTAGAATATGCACGTATCCCTGTCCCGTTTCCACGTACATGCCCTGACTTTTGGCCCAGAACTCTAAGCAAAATTTCATCTTGTGTCATTGAATCTCCAGCTGATGCAACAACATCTTTCAACTTCACCTAATAGTTAAACAAGATTTATGTAATTGCATATTATAATAAAAAAATCAAACAAGGGTAACAAAAATATAGTTATAATGGGTTGTTGACTTGTTGTACATACATGGATTTCTTTTGACCGCGTATCGAGCCATTCTAGTTTTCCTTGATCATTTTTACGAGTGTGTTGGATAAGCCAAACTTTATCAGCAGTTAGCTTCACATTATCATTCTCTTTTGTCTATTCAAATTATACAACGTTATTGATATTATTTCAGACTACATTCAATAAACATAATAAATTAGGTTTGTCTTACCAATACATCTTCTGATTCAGGAAATGATAAATTTCCAGTCGTATGCTTAGTTCTCTTGTCAGAATTCCGATTTTTAGAGTTCCTTTCACTTATGACCTGCATGATGATTACAAAAGTTGATGCCAATCAAGTTCTTGCTATTATTGGTAATTCCTAAATGGCATCATTGACGAGAAGATAGTACGTAGTTAAAGAAATACCTTAAATTTGTCAGATCCGTAATACTTGATCAGATATTCCCATTGAGGTTGGGGTAAGTCAAGAGGAGGATTCTTTTTGAGCTCCTCGTTAGTTTTTCCGCATCTCGCACTTTTGTAGTAATTGTGCAACCTACACTTGTACAATCTATATAAACGTTGCATGGTCTCCAAGACAAATGCATACATTCGAAAGTAATCGCTAGACTTATCAATTTCAAACTTATCCTGCACAAAGAAGGTAAGATGATTACAACAAAAACCAGAAAACTATAGTGCTAAATAAGTGATATTAATAAAGAAATTAGTAACTAACATAACCTGTATTTCCTTCAACATACTTTCTCCAGCTGTGTCAAATGCTTCTTTCCAACTTTTCACATTCAAGGGAGCTTTTGTCCTCACAATACGCCCACACTCATTAACCAAGTGACGAGCATTTTCTCCAATTGCTCGGTCAATTTCATCAGGTATTGTAATCTTCAATTTCGATCCTCTCCCTTTAATTTTCATGTCAACCACGTAACTCTTATACATTCCTCTCTTACCTCTTCCTTTGATCTTACTAGTTGCTAAGATAATACAAATGTTCAAAGTTATCAAGTATGCCTACAATGATCAATAATCAATAATCAATAATATTTAAAAAAGTTGCTCCATCTCTGTTAATTACCTGTATTTCTATCTATCTCATCACCATTAACTTGCTCCACCTCATTTCGAGTGATAATTTGCCTTGGTTGTGGATCTAAAGCTTCATTCACTTGCAAGCCCACTTCAATTCTACTAACAAAGTTGCTTCTTTTCTTTCTCTTACCAAGTATGCCTACAATAATGGTCATTAATCAATAATCAATAATATGTAAATAATTACAAACTAGAAACGTGAAAGTCGAGTTTTCAATAATGTACTTTCATCCATTAAGGTAATGACGCCTTCTGATGCTTGGTCATTTAAGATTGGTGTAGCAGTTTCTTCATAACCTTGAAGATCGTCTCCATGAATCAAGTTATGGTCATTCAAGGTCGGTGCATCAGTTGTTGGCGATTTAGTTGCTGGCAATTCAATTGGTGCTGTTTTGTTTATATGCGCTTCATAAGTTGTTCGTTGCCTCTCCAAATCTACAAGGGTAAAGACAATAAAAATCAAAGTGAATTCAACATAATAAAATTTAAATATTTTGAATTGAAATAGAAAAAAAAAACTTACTTTTGCTAACTGCATCAGCAATCTCATCTGTGATGTGTGGGTTAGAGCTATCATTGAATTGACCAGCTACATTTTGCTTGCTTAACAATTGTGTCCGACTAGCTTGAACACGACTCATAAGTTTTCCGGGGGCAATACTTCGACTGCATATTTTCTTTCCCCCTCCTCTCCCAACCATCTTTTATCTATTCACATATTTTTGCAAAATTATCAAACAAAAGGTAGCTTCAATAATAAACAATATATTCCAAGATAGAGCAGAAAAAATAAACAATAGTAGCCGAATTGTTCATATAGACCACAAGAAAGATAAGTGAATGTAAATATTGTACAACAGAACATAATGAAGGAGATAAATCAAAATCAAATTTCTTCTTCAACTTCACTCGATTCCTCAAAGACTTCAATTTCACCATCATTAATGAAATTGTCATCTTCCAATATTTGTGTAACCATTTGCACTTCATGTTCTCCTTTATAATCCATAAACATATTTGTAGCCAACGACGAACTAACTCTGAAATTGTCAGTATGTACGCAATCAGTACATTCAGCTTCAATATTAGCTTCCACCTCTACTTGTTGAAAGGCATCTACATCTATACCCTCCTTATGTAGATCACTAGCACTCATATTATACAAATCCCTTGGTTGTGCTTTTACAACAAATTCCCAATTCTCATTGTTTTCATCTTGTATGTAAAATACTTGTTCCACTTGGGATTCTAGCACAAACACATCATCCGACTTTAAAAGTCTATTCTTATTCATACTAACCAAACCATGCTCATCTACCTTATACCCTCTACCAAGGTTTTCTACATCAAACCAACTGCATTTGAAGACAAATACATGATTTTCTCCAGGATAACGCATTTGATATATGTCTCTCAAAACGCCATAGTATTCCTTATCTGAAGCATCATCACCACGCACCATGACACCTGAATTTTGTGTTTCCCTATTTTCTGACCTATCACTAGTGTGG
Organism: Amaranthus tricolor; assembly: GCF_026212465.1. Lineage (NCBI taxonomy): Eukaryota > Viridiplantae > Streptophyta > Magnoliopsida > Caryophyllales > Amaranthaceae > Amaranthus > Amaranthus tricolor. The sequence continues at coordinate 15,021,308 of NC_080059.1, read as the reverse complement.
AAACGAAAACCATTTACAATATATGCTGTGTAACGCCCTACAACTCTAGAAGGACCACAAACCAAATTGTACAAGTCTTTATCACAGCGTCCAAGTTTATAAATTTTTTGTACCTAAATGAACAAATGTTAACATACTTTATTAGCAAAATGGCTTACTGGACAAACTTAAGAAGGAAACCATTTACAATGTATTACTTAAAAGCTTTCTTACTTGATTTTTTATCCATTTGGAAAATTGTTCTTTGTGCCTCCGTTCTACATTTCTTGGACATTCCTTCTCCAATTTCAACTTATGTTTTCTATGACACCATATAAAAACAAATAAATGTGGCTTCTATAGCCTAAAATATACTATACAATTCAAACTAATTAAACATAAGGAATAAAAATGGCTTACTGGACAAACTTAAGAAGTGGATCGTAGTTTTGAAGAATTTAAAAATGGATTTGATCACACTCTAGATGATCTAGATGTTTTGGTGTACTCCCCCCAATGGTATGTCCAAGTGGTCTAAAAACCTCAAGGTTTGATTTTAATGTATCCTCTTCTATATCTTCATCGTCATTTCTTACTTTGCGATTGAATTTAGTGTCAATGTCACTCATGTATCTAGAGCAGAATGTTAAGCACTCATCTGCCAAATAACCTTCAGCAATGCAACCTTCTGGATGTGCTCGATTTCGAATATATGATTTTAATGTTCGGAGATACCTAATAGAATAAGCCGTGTTATGTTAGTATTTGAATAATTGACAAACATGCATGAGTATATTTCTTAAAGAAAAAGTATACCTCTCAATAGGATACATCCACCGATATCGAACTGGTCCAGCAATTTTTGCCTCAGTTGCCAAATGTACAACTAAATGCACCATAACATCAAAAAAGGCCGGTGGAAATATCATTTCCATCTTGCATAAGGTGTAAGGAATTTTTTTTTCAAGTTCTTCCAATTGACCAACACTTATGTTTTTAGAGCAAAGGTCTCGGAAAAAAAAACTTAGTTCAACCAAAGGGTCATAAACCTCTTTAGGTAAAAACCCACGAAGTGCAAGGGGAAGCAACTGCTCTATAAAAACATGATGGTCATGGCTCTTCAAACATGATATCTTTTTTCCATTATCTTTAACACAACGAGAAATGTTTGATAGATATCCATCGGGAGATTTCATTTTTGCAAACATACGACATATGGAAACCTTGGCATCTGACCTCAATGTATATATAGCAATAGGAACACGCACCTTACCATCAACCACTTTAGGATGTAACTTATCTCTGATTTTCATCTTCACCAAATCCAATCGAGCCTTCAAAGTATCTTTCTTTTTGCCTTGTATGCTCATTAAAGTACCCAAGATATTATCAGAGACATTTTTCTCAATATGCATAACATCCAAGTTATGACGAACTTTTAATTTCCTCCAATAAGGCAAGCTAAAGAAAATGCTTTTCTTTTTCCACCCAAACAAGCTATTAGAAGCATCCCTTTTTCTTTTGTTCTCTACAATCTTCCCATATTTTGCTTGTGAGAATCGGTTATAATGTTGTAATACATCATCCCCACTCAATGGAACTGGTGCAACACCTTTTTCAATTTTACCGTCAAAAGAATTGGCATCATTTCTCCACTTATGATTCATTGGAAGCCAACGTCGATGCCCTAAATAACCACCCTTATGCATCAACGAAGTCCGTTTAGTTTCTTTATGACAACATGGACAAGCGTAATAACCTTTGATAGAGCATCCAGACAAATCTGCATACGCAGGAAAGTCATTGATAGTCCACAGTAGTGATGCACGCAAGATGAAATTTGTTTTAGAGTAAGCATCATAGGTTTCAACACCAACCTCCCAAAGCTCCTTTAACTCCTCAATAAGTGGTTGGAGGTAGACGCCCATATTAATTCCCGGACTTGTTGGACCTGGTACTAGTAAAGATAGCATAAATGAATAAGGTTTCATGCATAACCAAGGAGGAAAATTATAAGGGATAAGAACTATTGGCCATATGCTATGTTGTGAATCATTGAAAGGCTGAAAGCCATCACAAGCTAGTCCAAGTCTAACATTTCGCACCTCTTTAGCAAATTCACTATATTCTTCATCAAATGATTTCCATGCAAAGGAGTCAGATGGATGTCTCATTGTATCATCCAACCCACTCGCATTGTCATCCTCCAAAAAGGTATCATCCTCCTCTTCCCTAGAAAGGGCATCATCATCTATAATCCTATCACAATCATTCACTTTAGTAGCATCCCTTTCTTTGTGCCAACGCATGTCTTTGGATGTCTTTCTACACATGTACAACCTTTGTAGCCTAGGCTTCAATGGAAAATATCTTAGCACTTTTCTAGAAACCTTTACCCCCTTAGAAGAGCCTTCTTTTTCTTGTTTCCACCTTGATAAACCACAAGTGGGACACTCAATCAATTTTTCATGCTCTTTCCAAAAAAGAATACAATCATTTTCACAAGCATCAATCTTACAATAATCAAGCCCCAAGTCTTTAATGAGTTTCTTAGCCTCGTAATAAGAAGTTGGAAGGTAAGCGCCATAGCCTTGACGTTCTAATTGGAGTAAACTATCAAAAGATTTATCAGACCAATTATTCAAAACCTTTAAATGTAATAATTTAACAATATATGACAACTTAGACATTGTTGTGCCATGCATTGTTAATGGTTCTTGGTACTCCTCTAAAAGTTTGAAAAACTTTTTTTCATTTGCATTAGGTTTCTCATACTCCTCAACATTATTTAAAGCCTCTTGAGAACTCCCAACATTCATAGCACCAACTCCACAAGCATCTTGCAACATCGTGAAACCACTATCAGTGTCATTGGACTCATTAACATCATCCCCTTCACCTGATTCAACTAATTCTTCCCCGTGAAGTTCCCAAAAAGTGTACTTCTCATACATTCCACTCTTAAGCAAGTCTAATCTTACATCACATTTTGTTTTAAGAAATATATTGCGACAACAATTACAAGGACACCTAATAGTAGTACTATCTCGATCATCTTCTCTTACTTTGGAAAGAGAAAATTTTAGAAACTCATCAACACCATTTACATAATCAATAGATGAACGATCTTTTACTTTGACCCATGCCTTATTCAAAATCATTTCCTATATTTAAAGTTTATAATATTTAGATTATATAACATTCAATAATATCACCAAGAACTCCTTATAATATTGTTAACAATTCATACAAGAACAAGAACAATTTAACAACTTGTAGAAGAATTTAATTTCGAGTTGTTCGTAAAACAATTTAACGATTCAAAAAGAACAAGAACAATTTAAATTTTTGAAAGAAACACAAGAACAATTTAACAATTTTTCTTTTACTTACTTTTGCTTTAATCTTATCATTTAGAACTTCAATTTTGAAGTAACTCCATCAATTTTTCTTAGCATTACTTTGAAAGAATCTCACATTTCAAAACGCAAGTAATTAGAAAACGCAAGTAAATCCAGAAAAACGCAAGTAATTTCCAATACACATACATAAATCTTATAATTAGAACAAAGCCCAACAAAAAGGCAAAATCTTCAGTACAACCCAACATTTCAAACTGATGAAATACACATACATTAATCTGATAATTACAACAAAGCCCAAGAAATTCAAAGAACAAGCCATAAATTGAAATCAACAACAAACAAGAACAACAAATTTAAAGAAAACGAAATTCATACCAAAAATCAGTACAACCCAACATTTCAAACTGATGAAATACACATACATTAATTTGATAATTACAACAAAGCCCAAGAAATTCAAAGAACAAGCCATAAATTGAAATCAACAAGAAATAAGAACAACAAATTCAAACAAAACGAAAGGCAAACCGAAAATCAGTACAACCCAACATTTCAAACACATGAAATACACATACAATAATCTGATAATTACAACAAAGCCCAAGAAATTCAAAGAACAAGCCATAAATTGAAATCAACAAGAAACAAGAACAACAAATTCAAACAAAACGAAAGGCAAACCGAAAATCAGTACCTGCTGTCGTGGGTTCAAAGGCGGCTGAAGGGTAGCTTGGTGGCAGCACCGGCTGAAAAGCAGCAGTTCCTCCGATGTGCAGGCGGCGGCAGTGGCTTACCTGCGGTGTGCGGCGGTGTGCGGGATTAGGGCTTGTGAGGAATCGGGTTTGTGAGGGAGGGAATGGGCGCTGGATAATCGAACTGGTCTGGCAGCACCGGCTGAAAAGCAGCTGTTCCTCCGATGTGCAGGCGGCGGCAATGGCTTACCTCCGGTGTGCGGCGGTGTGCGGGATTAGGGCTTGTGAGGAATCGGGTTTGTGAGGGAGGGAACGGGCGCTGGATAATGTGGAATGGGCGAAGGAGGAAGGGTACGTAATTTGTGAGGGATTGGGTGAGTTTTGAGAAGGAAAATAAAAAAAAATTATTAGTATATGGTCTTTTGCAACGACTTTATTGTATCCGTATTTTTAAATATTTTTCGCAACAACATATATTGTTACGAATTATTTATTTAATTTTAACAACAACAATGTTTGTTGCAAAAAATTGGGTTACATGGGGAAACTACAAAAAAGGGTGGGAAAATTTTATCTTTTTTTTGGCAACGACTATTTAGCAACAACAATGGATTTTGCAACAACTTATATTTTTCGCAACGAAAAAAATTTAGTCGTTGCTAAAACTTGTTGCTAAAAACAAGTTTTCTTGTAGTGTAGGGTTTATTCTCTACCTCTAATTTTTTATGCTATAACTTTAAAATTTTCCTTTATAAGTTTTTTATTTTGTATTTAATATGAAAAATACAAAAAAATATCAAACAAATAAAGTTTAGGTTATGCTTATTGATTTAATTCGAAATTAGCTTGTTTAATTAAATGATTCATACAAGTTTGTTTCAGGTTTAAATTTTTAACCTAAACCTAATCCTTTTATAAACAGATTAGATCGGATTAACCTATTTAATTAATTGGGTCAAAAGTCTCAACCCAAACCCACTTATTTAAGGTTAGCTGGTCGAGTCGACTTTTGTCAGGCCTATTGTATAGTTCTCAGGGTGACAGTAGTTGATCTACTTGTGGTGGTTATTACTAATTTTTTTTGTTTAGACATTGATTTTTTTAAATACATTAATTTGAACAATAACTTTTGTAGTGTATCAAGTCAATTATCTTCTTCTTTTGGGTCTCAATTCCTTTTCAACGGGCTAGATGCATCTGGAACAAATATTTTCATTCTTTGCCAGAACAATTTCAAGAACGGAGCATGTGTTAAATTATATATGGTCCCCACTATTCTCTTAACATTCCTTGTGAGAACATTTTTAAAGAACAGAGGAAATATTAAATTAGCTTAACTACCTGTATTACTACACGAAATTTCTTAATTCAATCATCACTATTAACTTTTATTTGTTGTTCTCATAAAAAATGTTTTTATTTATATCATAAATTTTGGATCTATAAAACTTGTTTATCCTTATTTTAATATTTTTCATAATGCTTATGGTCCCTATATATATTTCGCCAACTTTATTTTAATCTTTTTATATTAATTATGGTCTCCATATGTTTTCCACTAATTTTATTAAAAAAGAATTTTAATAGTTGTGGTCGATATATTTTTTTCCAATAACTTTATTGAAATATTTTTAATGTTTATGGTGCCCAATTTCCACCATAAAATTTATTATTCAATTGAATAACATATTCATTCCTTATGAGAACAACGTAAGGAACGGAGGGAGTATTAAATTCTAATGGTCTCCCTCCCCTATTTCGCTGACATTCCTTGTGCGAATAATTTTAAGGAATAGAGGAAGTATTAATTTAGCTTAACTTTCTGTAAGAGGAGAAGCTTTGAGGAACATATCTGATGCTGTAGTCTAAGCATTGGATAATGCATGCCTAGTTTGTATAAGAGATCTTAAAACTCAGAGGATGGAAGTATCTTGGTCAGAATGTCAGCCAGTTGATGTTTTGTAAGAGGATATGAAAGCTATAGTAAACCCTCTATGACCTTTCCCTTGTAAAATGACAATCTAGCTCAATGTGTTTGGTTCTTTCATGAAACACGGAGTTTTTAGCTATGCATGATGTAGATTGGTTGTCATAATGAAGTCTAATAGGCTTTAAGTTTGTAATCTTCATATTTGTGAGTGATCTCACAAGCCAGGTTACCTGAGCAGCAGTTGAAGCCATGGCCCTAGATTCATCCTTAAAGCTGGATCTAGAGAATATGCTTAGTTTCTTATATTTCCATGAAATAGGGGATTGTCCAAGCATGACTATGTAACCAGTTACCGACTTTCTTGTGTCTATGCAAGAGCCCCAATCACTGTCTGAAAAAGCTTGTAAGGTGATTTTGGCATTAGCAGACATAAGGATCCCTTGTCCATGAGTAGTTTTAACATAAGGCGAAAGATGTTTAAGGGAAAAGTGAGTATCTTTAGGATTTGGCATGAACTAGCTCAAATTTGCACTGAGTATGCTAAATCAAGTCTTATGTTGGTGAGGACGTTTAATTTTCCAACAAGATATCTATATGGTGTGGGATCTTTGAGAGGAATGCCATTATGAGCAAAAAGTTTGATGTTCATAGGTACAGGAGTAACTACTTTCTTAAGATCTGTGAATCCACACTTAGTAATTAGATCCTTAGTAAACTTGTTTTGAGTGAGAATGATTCCCTTTGGTATATGATTGACCTCAATCCCTAAGAAAAAATGAAGTTTACCGAGGTCTTTGATGCTGAACACTTTGTTCACGTGTGTTTTAATGTTTTGAAATTCATTTTTATCATTCCTTGTTAGGATGATGTCATCAACATAATTTGCAAGGATGGTTCTATTTGACCTTGGTTCTTTATGAATAATGAGTAGTCATTTTTGGATTCAACATAGTTTTGAAGAATTAATTATTGATATCACATTGCAAACCACTCCCTTCAGGCTTGTTTCAAGCCATATAAGGATTTTGTGAGCTTGCAGACTGTGTTATTGGGAGTAGAATATCCTTGTGGTGGTTGCATGTAAACTTCCTCTTTTACGTCATCATGTAAAAACGCATTGTTAATGTCTAATTGGTATAAACTCCATTGTTTGCTAGCAGCAATAGCAAGAACACATCTAATAGTTGACATTTTGACAACTAGCGAGAATGTTTCATCATAGTCCTCCCTAAATTTTTGATTATATCCTTTAGCTACCAATCCTTCTTTGTATCTCTCTAAACTTCAATCTTACTTAAGTTTTACTTTGAAAACCCATTTTCACCCTATGGCTTTCTTGACTATAGATCATGGAACCATTTCCCAGTTGTTTTTTTATTTTTCTAAGGCTAGGATTTCTTTATCCATTGCAGCTTTCCATGAAGGATTGTTGATAGCTTGTTCGTAGCTATTAGGTTCAGAATGTGTGTTGCTGTACACACTGTTATTGACAACATTTCTTACAAAACCTACCAATGGTCACATATGTTGCAATAAAAATCTTTCAAGTAGTTAGGAGTTTTAGATACTTTTGTTGTCCTTCTAGAAGTCTTTCAAGTAGGTAGGATTAGGGTTATCATCTGCACAATCAAGATGAGTATTGATATCAGTGTCATATATTGTAGTTGTATCATAGCTAAAGAAATCCAGATCAGACACAGTAGGAATATCAGAGTGTGTTTGTGCAGGAGGGTTATCTTTGCTGTCAGAAGCTGCTGGCAAAAAGATTTATGTAATAATGTCTGTTTGCATTATTGCTTTGTTGTATTGATAGGGAAAAAATTTCTCATAAAATACAACATCTTTAAAGACACTTAAAACTTGTGTTGCGAGTAGGGATGGTCATGGGGTGGGTCTGGAGCGGGTCTGGCCAGACCCGGATCCGGACCCTTTTATTTTTTATGGATCCAGACCCGGATCCGGACCCTAAGGGTTCAAAATTTTCAGACCCAGATCCAGACCCTACGGATCTGACGGGTCTAGGGTCCTTAATGGGTCTAATACAAAGCCTCTTTGATTTGTCAAAATTGAATCTTTTGCGAGTCTTTTTGTATTTTTGTAAGCAACTTATTATCGTATTACAAACACTTGTTCGAGTCCATAAAATTCAAATACAAAATAATTACTAAAACGTAAAAACACTTGTCTAAATACATAATTAAAAATCAAATATAAAAAGACTAAATGAGATACATAATTTATATTAGAGGAGAAAGAAAAAGTTAGGGTTAGTGGACACTGGTACTCCGGTAGTGCCTTACTAGTTACTGGATTGAGATTAATGAGAAAGCAAATTAGGCAATCAATATTCAAGGCATTCTATATTAATAATAAAAAAATTAATTTTAGAATTTAGGAATCAAATATTCATAATATAAAATTTAAAAGTTTAGGGTCCGGGTCCGGGTGTTCACCTTAGGACCCGGACCCAGATCCGTCAAATATTTTTAGGATCCAGATCCGACCCGGATCCGATGGGTCTAAAAAATTAAGACCCTTAAAAAAGGGGCGGGTCCGGAGCGGGTCCAACAGAATCTTGGACCCATGACCATCCCTAGTTGTGAGATTGTAAACTTTATAACCCTTTTTGAAGTTGAATAACCAATAAAAACACACTGTTGTGCTCTAGGAATAAACTTATGCCTTTCCTTTTTCATAGTGCTAGCATCGCAAAGACATCTAAACACCTTTAGGTGTTGATAATCTGGCATTTTACCAAATAGTTTTTCATATGGTGTTTTTCTACCAAGCATAGTTAATGGCATCCTATTGATGAGATGCAATGAGCTTTGAATGAAATCTCCCCAAAAACTGATTGGAAGATTTGCTTGAAAGAATAGACTTCTTAATGTTTCAAGAATATGTTTGTGCTTTCTTCCAAACTACCCCATTTTGTTGGGTTATGTTAACACAACTAGATTGTTGTTGAATGCGATGATTGAGGCAAAAATGTAATGCACTACCTTTAGTGAGCTCTTGAGCATTATCTGTACTCACACATTTAACTTTTAAGTCAAGTTGATTTTCAATGAACAAAACAAATTTTGCAAAGACAGATGAGAATTAAGATTTATTCTTAACAAGATACACCCAAGTCATTCTACTATAGTCATTACCAGTTGTGATGAACATTCTACATTTGGTTTTAGTATAAAACTTTAGGGGGCCCCAAATATCTATATTTAATACTTGCAAGGGTTGAGTAGATTTACATGATGATCTTGGATATGTACTTCTTGCCTATCTAGCTCAGGGACAAATAGTGCAAATAATTCAATTTGTAATGTGCTTTTCTTCCAAATCAGGAACCAAAAGTTTTAATTTATTAATTGGCCGGTGGCCCATCCTAAGATGCCAAATCTTGGCCTTATGAATCATCATATTAGTGGATGATTTAGTAGATAAACTCTTTAAGTTATTAGCAGAGAGATGTGCAACTTCCTTGGAATTGCTTGCGTTATCTTGAGTAAAGTTTAAACCATTTCTTTGTTCACCAAGAAGCCAATTCTTCTTCAAATTCTCCTGCACAAAACATGCTTTAGGAGAGAAAAATATAGTACAACCAAGATCAGTGCAAAGCTTATTGACAGAAATCAGGTTATTCTTAAACTGAGGCACAAACAATACATCACTAGTGGAAAAAAATCTTATTTGCTGCGTGACATATGCTGCGGTTTTTCAATTAAGTAGCATAAAATAGGATGAAAAAAAGAAGGAAAAAAAATAGGTTATATGCTGCAGTTCCCCAAAAACCATAGTTCTTTTTAAAAAAAACATTGAAAACTACACTATGTTGCTGTTTCTAGAGAGGTGCAGCATATAATGTAAATTATATATTTTTTAAAAAATTGCGCCTCTCATATATACTGCTTCTTCTTGTTCAATAAGCTATATATTGTTTTTATTCATCAAAAGCCCTCCTAAAACCCAGGAAACTGTTGTTGTTCATCCCACGAAACTACTTCTTCTTCTTCTTCTTCTTGTTCGTTCTTCTTGTTCAATCCACACGACACTACTGTTTTATTCATCTTCTTCGTTCTTCGTTTTTGTTGTCTTCTTCAATCCAAAAAATTTTTGTTGTTCAATCCGCGAAATTGTTGTTCATTTTCACGAAAATTTTCCCATTGTTGTCTTCTTTAAGTTCTCAAATCCACAAAATCAAGTTTTTGTTGTTGTTCAACCCATGAAATTAGGGCTTGTTCTTCTTCAAGGTATAATTTTTTAAAGCTTATTTTAAGTTATTCAAGCTTCATTATGTTTTAGGGCTTAGTTTTTTTTATACTAATTTTGAGTTTGTTTTCAATGTATAGGTTACACAACCCTATTGTAAACCCCCACGAAAACTTAAGGTAAAATTTTCACTTTAATTTTGTTTGATATTTTTATGTGTTTATATATTTGATGTTATAATTAGTTTATTAATTATTTAAGTTCTTCATGTTCTTAATTTAAGTTCTTTAAGTTGTTTAATTTTTAAGTTTTACATTTTTCTCAAGTTGAGGTTATAATTACTTTTTTAATTATTTTGATTTGTGTGTATTTTGTTTACTTAATATGTATGTTAGTTTTTCAATTAATTATGCATATAGTTTACTTATGTGTGTATGTAGTTTAATTAATTATGCACATAGTTTAATTATCCATGTAGTTTACTTATGTATGAATAATCACATTAATTTACTTATGTATGTAGTTTTTTAATTAATTAAAATATACATAATTTGAATACTTTAAATAATATATAAACGTTAAATAGGGTTAAATAGGGTAAATTTGGCCGGGATAATTAGAGTTTAGAATATATATATATATATATATATATATATATATATATATATATATATATATATATATATATATATATATATATATATATATATATATATATATATATATATATATATATATATATAATTTATATATATATATATATATATATATATATATATATATATATATATATATATATATATATATATATATATATATATATATATATATATATATATATATATATATATATATATATATATATATATATATATATATATATATATATATATACACACCAAAGTCGACAATAGGGTAAATCCTCAACGAGCCGTGTTGACAATTTTCAACATTACATCAAAGTTCAATTGGAGTGACACTAGTTTCATAATGTGTAAAAAGTGTTAGAGATGGTGAACGACAACAAAAGCAGGTGGCGGGGGGGGGGGGGGGGGGGGGGTGAATTGTTGTTCTAATAAGTTTCAGTATTTTAGCCTTGTTTTTGCGGAATTTGATTGCGGAATTAAAACTTAAACTTAAAACGAAAAGTAAAAGAGACAACACAATTTTACGTGCAAATCTTCTAGGCCTAAATAGAAGGAAAAACCACGACCCTGCGTGATTTCAAAACATTCTAATATGTTTTAGGCAATTAGTAACTATTACATAAAACAAATACACAAACTAGGCTAACTTCTCTTTCTCTTTCTCTTTCTTTTGCTTCACTCGAAGCTTCTCTCTTCTCTAGCTTCACTCGAAGCTTTCTAATTCTCTATCTTCACTCGAAACTTTCTAATTCTCTCTTAGACTTACCTAAGTCTAGTTACAACAATTCTCTCAAAAACCCTTTATAAAGGATAAATACCTCAAGATAAAATTAAAGATTTGCACAAGAAAATATTATACATTAATTGGCAATTTTAAAACAAAAATATTTCTTATTTATATCAACGTATGGACTCTTAGGCTCCTTTTGGCTTGCCCATTTCGGTTGAATCAACTTCCCTTTATATAGGAGTTCAAATAGCTAATAAAAATGGAATAACTACCCATTACTTCCTTATTCCTAAGATTAAGGGGAATTAAATGGATCTTAGATCTAAAGAGTATAAACCCACGGTTAATTCCTTATTAAAAGATAAATAGGTGGAAGCTTGATTTTCAAGTAAATAGCCACGGTTTTTTTTCCTAAGAATAGAAAAAGTAGTTTTTCACTTAATTAGGTCCAAAACACAAGTCTATTTTTAAGGAGATAAATAAGGAGAGAAATTCCACTTTTAGAAAGTACATGGTTATTTTAAGGTGGTTATAAAATATTTTGCCAATTAATTTATTTATTAAATAATGCAACAAATTAATTTAACTAATAAATCAACTAAAAAATTAGAAAATAAAATAAACAAAAATTCTGGCTGTCGTAAATTCTCTAGACTCCAGCCTGGGAACAAAGCACTGTCTCTATTTACCAGTAACGTCAGATCATCAAACTAGGGAACAGTAGACTTCTTGTCTACATTTGACATCCTTGGATACATTTGACATGTACAACGTTCATAAACTAAGTCACAGGCACTATCAACGATCTCTATCAAGACCGGATATCGACCTGCATACAATCTCTAAAATACATTTGTTTATATATAAATTGTAGTCATCCTCAAAACCTAAGAGAGCCAACAAATTCCCCCTTTTTGATGATGACAAACTTTTAAACAAACTTAAACAAAATAAAGTAAAACTAATGTCATAGAGCATGCCAGAGATTAAAGCTACTCTATATAACTTAGCAAATCAATTCATTACAATATAATTTACCAAGCATATATAACAAAACCGATTACTCTAATAATTAGAATTGTTAAAAACAACATAAGCATAATCAAAGCATTCAAATCAATTCATAGAATTTTATTGCTTATGTCTTAAAATAAAACTAAACAACATAAATTACTAAGATACTTAGTGTTACCAATTTAGAATAGACAAAATTGTAACTGAAATTAAACTTAAGCATAGTTAGAGCATAATAAACAATAATTTTATTAGAGCATATATTCATAGATTTTATCAGAGCATACATTCCAAATCAAATGTAAATATATTAGAGCATGTAACTCACATATTATATATAATTCCTTATCAGTGCACTATGATTGTTTCAACAAGTTTCTATTAGTTTTAGTTTCAGAGCATTGCATTCAGAGTATGTTGATCAGAGCATGTAACTCAGAGTTTCATAATGTAACTCAGAGACTTTCAGAGCTAAGCAGAACATCAGAGCATGCACCATATTCCTTAGGTAAAACAATAAGATGGTTTTGAACTAATTCATCAAGCATACTATTTATGTTTGTGCAAGTATTCCCCCTTTTGATATCATTCAAAAAAGAGAAGAGCATTCATACCACAACAATAACTACATAAGTATAGTAATCAAAAAAGTATGCAAGTAGAAGCAGTGATGAAAAGCAAATACTAAATAATGCAATCAAAATATGCAACAGTTTAATTGTCACAGACCATGGTAGCATCAGTTAAAAGAAATTCTATCAAATTACATCGTGTACCCATATTGGTACACCCAAAAATATTAAGTTAAGTTGTTTGTTTGATGAAGTGAAGCATCATGAGGGAAATACAGTAAGGAGATGGATGAAACAACAGGTTCATCTTCGTCTACATACTCTGTCTACACCTCCACTGTATTAAGCTTGGCACTGAGACGAGTCTCTATTTGTGTAAACTGATCAGAGAGTGATGCAAAGATGACGTGCACTTCATCTTGCAAAGAGTGCAACTAAGACTGAAGAACCTGCAATTTATCAAGGATAGGATCGGCAGAAACTGAGGGATTAGCAAAACTAGTGAAACCAAGACCTAGTGAATTAGGTGTTGTGGTTGGTGGTGATGTACATCAGGTTTTTGAGAAGAAGGAGTTGTCTTTTTAGGCTTACAGGAGGTGTATGTGGAAGAGTCATCATCTAAACTAACCACAGGATGCTTCCTTTTGGAAGCAAGCCTAACACTTTTTCTTTGTTTTACATAGGGCTTCCTCTTTGTTGGCATCCTAACTTCCTCATCACTAGAAATATTATCATCAGGGTCCTCACCGTCCTCTTCTTTTGAAGTTTCCCCTTAATTTCAGCTTCTTCCTGTTCCGCTTTTGAAATAACCTCTGCCTCATCATTTATGGCAGTGGGAATAGCCTGCTGATCCTCTTTTTTTTTCCTCATCCTGTATTTTTTCTTCTCCCTTATCTTGTAGTTTTTCTTCTCCCTCATCCTTATCTTCGTCTGATTTTTCTTCCTCTAAATCCTCGTTGGAAATTTCCTCCAGAATCCCCTTTTTTGATACTCTTAGGTGCAAGTTATTAAGGCATTTGACACCTATTTTGTTATTGGCACTTACGAGAAACTATAGGCTATCCAACGGGACTCCAAACTTCTTGAGAATCCATGTTAATAAACCTCCATATCCTACCATAAACTTTTTCTCTATACAGTCAGATAAATGTGAGATCATCAAAGAAGGAAAATTGATTTTGATGTGATTGGCTAAACAATTGATTAAGGTTGCATCACGAAGATTTACTTCGCTACGCTTTGAGTTGCGTGGCAAAATGAATCTTCGAGCAATGTTGTAGACTAATTTATGCAGTGGGGACAGAGTATTGTGACTGATCTTTCCTTTCTTTTCATTAATCCCTATAAACTTTAACACAGTTTTCTCATTGAACCCTGAAAAAAAAAATCTTTGTACCAACATGATACGTGTCAAACCCTACAGCAGGAACTTCAAAGCATTCTCTAAGCATTATACAGTTAAACTCGATTTTGATTTCTATCGACACTTGAACAGACTCCATTATCAATTGAAAAGTTAGAAATAAATTCACGCATAAGATTGGGATAGAGTGGGTTACAGCAAAAACCGGTCATAAGGGTTTCCTAATTTTGATTCTTAATAATGGCATGCAATTGAGGAAAGGGAGTAGTGTCATAATAGTATTTATCGAGCCCAAATTCTACTGACATGTCTTTAGCGATTTCTTCTAGACTGTTTGGATCAACAGTCTTGAATTTCTTTGATGGTCTAGATGATGATCCCTTTTTCGTAGAGGTGTTTTGGCGTTTTGATCCACCATCCATGGTTGAGGAGCTTGGTGGGTCAGATTGTTTGGGGTCTATTGAGGAGGATAGTAGTGCAGTAATCATCGGGGATGGATGCACATCCCTTAATGGCTTAGGTGTTGTTACTTTTGATGTTTTCTTGTTAGTTTTCTTGGATGAAGAGGTAGCTTTTGGTGTTTTCATGGTAATCACTGTGAAGAAGAAAATGCGTTTGAGGAAGATGAATGAGAATTACGGTTTGAGAGTAAGTAAAGTGAGTAAAGTGATGTGAGGGTTTAGAAGGAGTGATTTGATGTGAGGCTGTAAGTGTGTAGTGTTATAGATTGTGAAAGGACGGTTACTTGAAGAGTTATACTATAATAAATTTAATTAATTGTGTGTGTGAACAAGGAGGATGATGAATGGTTAGTGGATATGTTCATGGAATTGGTTGTTATTAACGGTTTTTCGATCCGACCCTCATTAATAATTTATTTTAAGTTGACCATCTTTATGAAATAATGATACTGAAAAATTGAGCGAAAATATGATGATGTACTCATTTTTTGTTTTTTTATTTTATTTTATTTATTTTTAATTTTAGAACTATTATTCATAAAACAAATGCTGCTATGGTTTGATCAATTTAAACATGCATTCAAGAAAGCAATCATAGCACATACTTTAAATAAATGCATACCTGAACCTTTTAATGATTAATTTCTTAATCTGGGTTTTTGTGGATGAATCAACCTTCAAATTTTTATTTTGCCTTTGAGGAGAATGCTTGCCATAAATTTTAGTGGAGCTTGATCATGCCAAGTTCTAACCTCATCCTTTCATGTTGTTCCCTTGGAAATGGTTTGGTCATAATGTCTGTTATTTGCTCATTAGTATTAAGATGCTTAACATTTATGTTTTTATTTTCCACATTATCCTTGAGAAAATGATGTCTTATATGAATATGTTTAACTCTAAAATGATGCACGAGATCTTTAGATATGCATATGGTACTAGTATTATCACAATAAATAGGAACACATTCAAACTTAATACCAAGGTCTCTTAGCTGTTGCTTGATCCAAAGCATTTGGAAACAGCAAGCTGCTGCTGCCACATATTCTGCTTCCGTAGTGGATAATGCTACGGTGTTTTGTTTCTTGGAACACCAACACACTAAACAAGAGCCAAGGAATTGTACCATACCTGATTTTCTTTTTCTGTAAGATCTCCTGCATAATCTGCATCACTATAACCTTTCAAACCATAGACATCACTTTTTAGATAAAATAGGGACAAGTCATTTGTTCCCTTCAAATATCTCAAAATTCTTTTCACTGCTGTATGATGTGATTCTTGGGGATTTGATTGAAATCTAGTACACAAACCAACACTAAAAGCAATATCGGGTCTACTGGCGGTTAGATATAATAAAGATCCAATCATGCCTCTATACATAGTTTGATCAACATCAATACCATTCGAATCTTCATCTAGTCTAATGTTTGTAGCCATAGGTGTGTGATTTGTTTTAGCATTGTTTAAACCATATTTCTTAAGAAGTTCTTTTATATATTTTTGTTGATGAATATTAGCCTTTTGTTTAATTTGCAAGCCAAGGAAAAAATTGAATTCAACCATCATACTCATTTCAAATTCAGTATTCATTAGGTTAGCAAATTCTTTACATAACAACTCATTGGTCGCACCAAAAATAATATCATCAACATAAATTTGAACTAAAATATCAGAACCTCTATTCTTGAAGAATAAGATTTTGTCAATTTTACCTCTAACAAAATTATTTTCAATCAAAAACTTTGATAATCTTTCATACCATTGCCTAGGAGCTTATTTTAGCCCATAAAGAGCCTTATCAAGCTTATAAACATGATCAAGAAAAGAAGGATTTTCAAAGCCAGGGGTTTATTCCACAAAGACTTCTTCATCAAGAAAACCATTCAAGAAAGCACATTTCATATCCATTTGATATAACTTAAAAAAGCATCAAAAGAAATTAGAATTCTGATAGCCTCTAACCTGGCTATAGGAGCAAATGTTTCTGTATAACCGATTCCTTCTTGTTGATTGTACCCTTTAACCACGAGTCTTGCTATGTTTCTAACTATGATTCCGTGTTCATCCAATTTGTTACTAAATACCCATTTTAGTCCAATCACCTTTTTGTGTTTTGGTTTCTGTTCTAAATGCCACACTTTATATCTTTCAAATTCATTCAATTCATCTTGCATGGCAACAAGCCATTCGTAATCTTTTAAGGCTTCTTTGTGATTTTTTGGTTCCAATGTTGAGAGGAACACAAAATGTGCACATAATTTTCTCATTTGGGATCTGGTTTGTGTGCCCTTATTTAAATCATTGATGATCAAGTCAAGTGGGTGACACTTTTGATATTTCCATGGTTTGGGCACAAATTCTCTTATAGGAACAGTTGTGGAAACAGGATCATTGACTTGATTGTTATTCCGCTCATCTTCATGCTGATCATCTTGTTCATTTCTTGGAACAGCTGGATTGGGAGCACCTTGCTGGTCCTCATTTACCGACTGTTCTGCTAGGTCAGGTGCTTCAGTTTATTCTTGAATCAGTTGTTCTCCGATTGCTCTCTGATCTTGCTCTCTAGTTACTTCTTCATCATCTTCTAAATTTACAAGACCTATTTTGAAATTATTTGTATCATGTTCACTCATCATAAAGTTAGTTTCATCATCCTCTAAATTTGCAAGACCTATTCTTCTACACACATAGTTCTCTTATTGTAAACTCTATAAGCTTTACGGTGAGATGAATAGCCAAAAAATACTGCTTCAACACTTCTTTCATCAAACTTTCCTAAGTTTCTTTTTCCATTAACATGAACAAAACATCTACACCTAAACACACGAAAATACACTAACGGAAAAAAACGTATCTGCTGCTAATCATTTGCTGCGGTTTTTAATATACGCAGCAATAAATAGGAAAAAGAATTAGAAAAAAAAATAGTCAACAAATGCTGCGGTTTTCTAGTTGCCCGCGACATATAACATTATGGATCATCAAATGCTGCGGTTTTTGCTTTGTCTGCAGCATATAACCTCTTCAAAAACCCGCCTTTTAATGTTAAAATGCAAAACATTCATCTTCATTCTACAGTTTTATAAAACTACCAATCAATTTGGTTTTAGCCATTTCCTCTAATGTTCTATTTTTTCTTTCTACCGCACCATTTTGTTGTGGTGTTCTAGGTGCAGAAAAATTATGACTTATGCCATGCTCATTACAATAATTCATAAAGCTTGAATGAAATAGACTACATTTAATAAAGCTTAATTATAAGTTTATTAAGTTGATTGGGGTTATTAAGTAAGTTAATTCGAGTAATAATATTATTATTTTGATAATATTGACTCAAGTATTTCATTTGTTAACATTTTCAAGAAAGAGGTATATTTATTAAATGTATAAAATTTATATAAAGAATACTTCAATAAAGTGTATTTTGATTATATTTTATTAATTGATTACTTCTTATCTTTATAAAAATAAAGATAAATAAAGTATTGAAAAATGAATTCCTAAATGCAATCCTTATTCATACTACCAATTACTTATTTCATAAATCACCTATTATACCCTTACAGCATGTCTTATATAAGACTGTCTTACGACGAGACGACTTTAATATAATTTAATGGGTCAAAGCTAAAAATAAACCCATTCTTTCCCCTTCTAACCGACACACCCCTCCCTCACACTCAAACAAAAACCCACGGCACCCCTTCATTCTACCCTCTTTCTTCCTCTTCTCCTTGTGAAGCCGCCCCTCCTTCACTTTAGCAGCCACGGTCGAGCACCCCCCCCCCCCCCCCACGAGCAGCCTGCAACGCTAGCTACACGTCCTCCCCCGCTAGCAAACAGCAACAGGGATAGCCGGTTTTGGCCTTCCTTCCAACCGGTTTTGGGCCCTGTGCCACCACTACCACCACCTTCATTTAACTCTTCACCCTCTTTCCTACTTTCACCTATGTAATCCATCTTTTCTTTTCTCTAATTAATTTTCTAGTTTAAATTGGAATTTTATTAAGTTTATGAGTTTGATGTTGGTTTTGAGTTAATGATGTGAGTGTGATTAGGAAGAACATACTTAGATTTAACAGTTTTTGATTTTATTGTAAAAAAATGGAAGAATAAGTAGATAAGAAACAATAGTAGAAGAATATTGATAAGAGCCAAATCACAAGAACAAACTCAATGATTTGGGGTTTTAGGCTAGAGATAAGGCACACTTAATCTCCCCTAAGAATTAACACTCAAGACAAACTCAAAGTGATAATTGAAATTACTATTTCTTTGGACAAACACAAGAAGAAAAGCCATGCATAAAATACAAGATTTATATCATGAAAAAAAATCTAATTTTTTTATTACAATACATTCCTTTATATAGGGTGAATACTTCCCCCTATTTCGGTCAATACATCTCCCTTTGTTGGTCAACAAATTCATGAATTAATTAGAGTTCATGTATCAAAATTCTTCTAGCAAATACAATGAACTTGCTGATTTCTAAAAACTAAATTCATCCCCCTTTATAATAAAGACTAAATTCATCCCCCTTTATAATAAAGACAAAATTCTTCCCCCAAAAATTCATAAGTAAAAATAAAAATTAATATTCTGGACCAACATTGCATATTGATGCCACCCTTGCTCTTTTGTACCATTTATTTGTTATCCCATAATAAGCATGTGACAAATTCTGGTTTACGAAAAAAAGAATTAAATCCGAGTTTCTCAAGAATTAATGCAACGGGCTCATGAACACTCGATCTTGGATCATTTCCTCCTTCTTTTGAAGTGTTTGTCCTCAAACTTGAATCATCCAAGTATGGTGGCAAATCCCCCACATTGAAAGTAGCACTTACGCCCATTAACTCATCAAGAAGTTTAATTTTATATGCTCTATCATTCTCCCTTTCAAGAATTTTGAATGGACCATCGGATCTTGGCATAAGTTTATGTTTTTGAAGTTTGGAAAATCTCTCCTTTCTTAAATGTGACCACACCAAATCCCCAGGGTAAAATATGGGTTGTTTTCTTTTTTTCTTGGCTCTCTCCTGGTATTTTTTATTCATCTCCTCGATTTTTTTCTTCACTTGCTCACAGGTTTTTTGAAAAGTTTCCACCCTCTTTTTTGCATCTACCATAGAAAGAAAGTAAGTGCGACGCGATAAAGCATCAGCCACTATATTACTCTTCCTATCTTTATACTTGGAACTAAAGGAAAACGATTGAAGAAATTCTACCCATTTTGCATGCCTCTTGTTTAACTTTTGTTGCCCATGTATGAACTTTAAAGCCTCATGATCTGAATGAAGAACAAATGGTTTTGGCCTTAAGTAATGGGACCAATGATCAAGAGCTCTAACTATGCATAGAATTCACGGTCGTAAGTAGAGTAGTTCATCTTAGCTCCATTCAATTTCTCACTAAAGTAATTCACAGGTTTTCTGTCTTGAATAAGGACAGCCTTTATTCCAACCCCACTTGCATCACACTCTACCTCAAAGTCCTTGTTAAAATCTGGAAGCACAAGTATTGGAGCAGTACAGAGCATGTTTTTCATCTTTTCAAAAGCATTTTGAGCACTTTCTCCCCACTCAAACTCTCCTTTTTTATTTAACTCAATAATGGGAGCCATAATAGTGGAGAAGTTTTTAATGAACCGCCTATAGAATGAAGCAAGCCCATGAAAACTCCTAACCTCATGCACATTGGTCGGAGCCAACCAAGACTTCTCTGCCTCTATCTTTTCTGGATCAACTCGTACTCCTTCTCTAGTCACAATGTATCCTAAAAACACCACACTAGGATTCAAGAATACACATTTCTCAAGCTTCCCGTACAACTTCACTTTTCTTAATTTTTCAAATAACTTCCTAAAATGTATCATATGATCTTCATTGTTTTTACTATACACGAAGATATCTTCCAAGTAAACAACAACAAAGTCATTGAGAAAAGGACGGAGAACCTCATTCATCAATCTCATAAAAGAACTGGGAGCATTACAAAGCCCAAAAGGCATAACTAACCACTCATACAACCCTTGTTTTGTTTTGAAAGCTGTTTTCCATTCATCCCCTTCCCTTATTCTCATCTGATGATAACCAGTTCTTAAGTGTATTTTGGAAAAGACTAAGGCTACACTCAACTCATTCAACATGTTTTGTAACCTAGGCATTGGAAAATGGTATTTGATGGTAATGTTATTAATGGACCGACTATCTACACACATTCTCCAAGTCCCATTTTTTTGGGCACCAACAGAGCAGGAACGGCACATGGACTAAGACTGTCTCTCACATAACCCCTTTCAATCAACTCATTCACCTGCCTTTCTAACTCCTTACTTTCCTCTGGGTTGCATCTATAAGCAGATTTGTTTGGCAAAGGTGCTCCAGGAATTAAGTCAATGGTGTGCTTAATGCCTCTAATTGGAGGGAGGCCTTTAGGCAAGTCATCGGGGAACACATATTTGTACTCTTCTAATAAATCTTTTAGGGATGATGAGTTATCTCAAGAAGTACTCTTGGTATCTTTCGCCCTTATAACCAAAGCATACCCTCCACCATTCTCTTCCACTATTTTCTCAAATTCATTACAAGTTACAAGATAGTTGCTTTTTTTCTTTTCTTTTTTAGCAACTTTAGGGGGTTTGGGAATTAATTTAACTTTTCTCCCATCCCTAGTGGTTACAAGATATTTATTACTCTTTCCTTTGTGCTCTGAGTTGTGATCAAACTGCCATGGTCTTCCTAGCAACAAATGACAAGCATCCATCGGTAGCACATTACAGCACCTTTCATCTTCAAAGCCTCTAATAGAATAAGAGACTAGAGCTTGTTTCTTCACTTTTATGCCAGTGCTATCATTCAACCAATTCAGCTTGTAAGGTTCTTCATGATCTCTAGTAGTCAACTTTAACTTATTCACAGCCTCTAATGAGATTACATCGGTTTGAGCACCACTATCAACAATCACATTGCAAGTCTTCTCACCAATCTTGCATCTAGTATGAAACATATTATTCCTTTGCCTCAAATTAGATTGTGGTTCACTAAACAACACTTTTCTCACAACCATCTTGTTAAATTCGTCCTCCGGTTGTATTTCTTCATCAAATTCATCTTCTGAATCTACCACTTCCTCAACCACAAAGTTATACCTTTGTTCTTCTTCATCCATGATAGCACATTGAGTAGCGGCCAAAATAGCTTTGCTAGGGCATTCACTAGCAATATTTCCTCTTCCATGACACATAAAACATTTCCTCCTTGTAGCAAATTCACTAGGAGTAACCGCAACCTTTTCTTTCTTTCCCTCATATTTCGGACCAGAAGGGGTTGCTTTACTTAGAAAGGTACTCTCTTTTGAGTACGATGGAGTATATTTTGAAGTGTTTTTATAAGGCACTCTTGGTCTTTCTTTTTCCTTTTATTCCTTGGCTTGATTTTCAAATTTCAAAGCCAATTTGTACACATCACTAAAAGAAGTGTAGTGAGTGACTTTAACTTTTCTATTGATTGTCTTTGACAATCCCTTCACAAATCGAGCAATTTTAAAAGCTTCCTTCTCTTACAAATCACATATTAAGCAAAGCTTTTCAAATTCTTTTAGATAATCTTCCACACTCATGTAACCGCCTCGAATTATGAAGGCAAACACTAACTGGAATTTAGTATTAGTCAAGCGGAAGCTTACTTTTGCCAACAAAATTAAGGGGTTACTTAAAGGTCAAACCAATATCCAAGTATAATACTTGAACCAAACCAAAGCAATATAACGAAAGTCTTAACTGTCCAAAATATAGGAAAATTACAACCAAATCAAAATAAGTCCAAAGTTCAAATTACATCCTTAAATTAGTCTAAATCTAAACTAATAGTCTCTCAAATACAATAAAGAGATCTAAACAAAAGGGGATTCATACTCCAACTCGGGTTCATCTTCCGCTCGCATATCCATTCTCCGTTGAGGTGCCATAGGAGTTTACTCTAAAAACAAAACCATTGGAAAAACATACAAAGCATAGTATCAACAAAAAGGCTGAGTATAAACACACTGGTGTCCGTCAAACAAGTTATTAAAACCCTTTTTTTTTATTTGAGTAAATTCATTTTGAAATATGCTTTTTCATTTGATAAATGATATTATGATTCAAATCCAGTTCAATGGCTCTATAGTCATTTCAAATTCTCATTTTTCATCATGAATCATAAGATCTCAATGCATCCAAATCAATTTCAAACTCATATCATAAGTTTACATGGGTACTCTATGAGTCATCCTGTGACTCGTTTGATAGTCGGTCTACCGTGCGCGACATGTCCGGCAAGTGTAACACAATGGTATTGTGAACAATACACGCTCAGCATTGGTGAGCCGTTTAATCATGCACACAACATCTGTTGTGGCATATGTACCCGCCATTTAGGCTAAAATATTTTTTTGCACATAAGATATATCTTGGAATTTTAATAGCATTTGAAAGTCAAAAATATTAACTTTTTCCATATGATAAACATCTTTTATTTGCACATAGCAAAACATACTTTATTTGCAACTTAACTAAATCAATTAATAATATTTGGGTAAAACATGCTTAGCATAATCATATCATTAAACATAACCTTTGTATTATATTGGGGCATCACTACCATGTATGGAAATGCATCGTAACAAAAAGTAATTAAAGTTCAATACGATTCTTTTAAGGAAGCCACTAAAATGTTTCTTTCAATCCTTCTTAAAGTAAATATAACTTAAAAGGGTTTTGAAGTTCATTCAAAACAACTAGAATATGATTCATAAGTCTATAAAATCATTACAACAGAAGATTTCGTAAAACATTATTTTCTTAAATACGAGATAGTTTTGCAGATAATAAAATCGATAATTGATTTACAAAGTACATGTTAATTCTCCAACAAGGCCCAAATTAATCAAGTCATTATAATACCTTATTTAAAATGAATTTAAGGTTGTCCCATCATATTATAGTTGGTTATGCGAATTTATAATGATCTTACAATTATTTTCGACAATTTGGGTATTTACCGTTATTTAAATGGTGTCATAAATCCATAAAATTTATAAACCATCTAATTTTAAACTTAATTTATACTATGAGGCAGTAGGTTATTAATATAATTATAAATTTTTTTATATAGGTATATTTTTACCCAAATTTAATTAACAATATTACACTTTTTAATAAATTAAACATTTTCTATTAATTTGATAAATTAGTAAATAATTAATAATTTATTTTGTAAAATTATACTAAAGTTCCAGAAGTCATATAACATGTTTATTAGGCCATTTGAACTTATAAAAATCATGTATGATGTTTTATTATTTTGTATAGACATTTTATCGATAAATAGAATAAAATAGGTTTAAAATTATTTGAGTCCGAATAAAATATTATAAAAATTATATGATATTCCAGAAGCTATTTTAAGGGGTATAAAATTTTAAATAACCATTAAAAATCATGTGGGGTATTTTTAATAATTAATATCATTATTTTACCGATAAACTTTTTAACATGTATCTAATGTTTATAGGAGTGTCTCATAAACTTTTCATGTCCAAAAGAAGTAATTTAGTATTTATTTTATATTTTACCGTTTTCCAACTTACCGATTATTAATAACAAAGTAAAAATTATTAAGGTCCTTAAATGTCATCAAAACCTTCCCAAACTTTTACTAATTTTACCTACTGTCCATATGAATTAGTGATAAAAATTTCAAGTCCATATGTCTTTGTTTTGTAATTATTTTATGTTTTACCATTTTACAATTTACCGTTAAACAATTTAACGATTATTCAAAAATAAAAAAAATTAATTCCAAACTAAATATATTCTGGCCAAATCATATAATATGTTTTTATAAATTATTTTTGATGATGAAGAGTTCATCTAATACCATGTTTTATAATAAGAGTATTTAACACCTTAAAATCTATTAAAATATCAATTTATCAAATAATCTCAACAAAAAGTATCCAAGAA
This sequence comes from Amaranthus tricolor, assembly GCF_026212465.1. NCBI lineage: Eukaryota > Viridiplantae > Streptophyta > Magnoliopsida > Caryophyllales > Amaranthaceae > Amaranthus > Amaranthus tricolor. Next base: position 14,996,337 of record NC_080059.1, on the reverse strand, counting down.
ATTTTCTTAACATATAGCTACTACAAATTTCTTTTAAAATGAATTTCAAATATTTTCAAATTCATATAATCATTTCCATCACAATAACTTTCACAAAGTAGTGTTAAACATGCCTTTAAACATACAATAATTTATAAAATCAACATGCATGATGCCCACAATAATAATACATGTAATAAATTAATCCATACTCAATTTATCATTTTGACATCATTTTTCAAGATTTAAGAACTTCTCTTTGAGAATTTATTTGGTTTTTTTTTTTAAAAAAAACAAGTTTATACACAAACTTTCCCAACTTGTTCTTAAATCTTTTAAAAATCACCCCATGTGACATACCTCGACTCCAAGCCTATATAATTATTCCATAAGCGCCTACGCGTTCTTAGAAGTGGTTCTAACTTCGGTTCCTTGCCCTTTGAGTCTCAACTCCAACTCTTCAACTAAACATATTGCATTCATCCAAAAATGTCAAAAATAGTTTTGGATTTCTAACATGCACTAAACTTTCCCTAGTTAGAGTTATTAGACTAATACTTGTGATGATTTTAATATATTTGGAGTATACTTAATATGTTGAGCAACATACTTAGTTAAGTCCCATAATTTCACTAGAATCCTTTAAGTAACGAAATTTATATGTTTGTGGAAATACATCTTCTTACTTTCCATTATGGCCGAATTTTATAGATTTATAAGTGATGATTTTCTTAGTTTAGAGATAAAATACTCATTTTATAATGATCTTAGTTTATAGAAAGTTTCATGTAAAAAAAATGTTTTACATGAACAAGTTTTAACAAAAACTAGTGGAATAAAGAAATGAACATAACTTACTCTATACTTGGTGGATTTCTTCAAGTTTATTTTTATGGGAGATTTGAGTTTATAAACATAAATTTTCAAAAGTTTTAGATGGGCTTTTGAAGAAGATTTGATGAGAAAAGAAGGTGTTTTTGCTAGGAATTGTAAGATTGAACTTCAACTATGCTTATGGATGAAATAAGGAGTAAAATGAAGAGTGAAAGAAGGTTGATGGAGCTGAAAATATGGACAGCAAATATGTCTTGATTTATTATGTTTGCATGCTTTTTATGATGGTGTTTTTGGGTAAGAACAAAAGGGGCTTTGGGTAGAGAGTTTAATGGAGTGTGCAAGTGAGTTTTGGGGCTAAAACAGGGCTAGTATGGCAGCTAGGGCTGATGTTTTGGGGCTGATTTGAGGTGATTTATATCCTCAGTTTGGTCTAATATAGTGTAAGAAAGGTTTATCTAAGATAGTTTAAGGTTTGGGTAAAAATTGTTGTACATGTAACAAGCTATGTAACTTGGTACTTCATGTTTAAAAATCACTTGTATATGTGTGAAATATTTAATTTACTCCCATCATGGTTATATAATATGCTTAGGTAATGATTAAAATTTGCTCGAACTATTATGGGTAGTTGCTCAACTTTAAGTTTTACCTCCAACGTTTACGTTACTCGTTACGATTCATAATCACGTTACGAATTAACAAGTTTCTAATCATTGTAGAGAATTTTCAAATTACTACCATCACTAATTAAATTATAATTTGTAACGAAAAAATATATAAGAAAAATTAGGCGCTAAAAACGACTAATGAAATCTCGTAATAATACGACTGTTTCAACACATGCCATCATCTTGTGAAAGATGTGTTAATTTCAAATACTGCTCTTGCTCATATTCTTTGCTCACCCACTTATCTTTCATCTTTTTTTTTTTCCCATGAATCAAATTTTTCTTTTCCGGCTCTTCTCCTATTTGCCTTAAAATTGTCATACCATAAGGCACCAAGTTTTGTAAATTTAAGCACAGCAAGCTTAATTTTTTTCCTATCATCATAACCCTTGTATTCAAACATAGTTTCAATTTGTCTTAGCCAATCAAGGAATGATTCGCTATCATGACCTCCATCAGACTCTGGGAGATCGATTTTCAATCCTCTATCTTCATCAAATGCACGAGAATTTCCTACACCACTACCATCTCCTTCTTCGATCTCATTGATCTTATTAGATGCTTTCAACAACTCACCCATAGCATTCATTTGGGTATTTTGTCGTTCTTTTTCCGCATCTATTTCTTCATTTTTTCTCTCCAATCTCTCCAATTTTTCTATTATGATACATAACGTATCAGCAAGATCACCATTTGTGCCCATTTTAATTTTTTTTAAACACCTTTTCGATCCACCAAAAGCTTCTGATACCAAATGATGTAAGTGTGATTAGGAAGAACACACCTAGATTTAAAAGTTTCTGATTTTATTGTAGAAGAATAAATAGATAAGAAAGAATAGTAGACGAATATTGATAAGAGCCAAATCACAAGAACAAACTCAATAATTTGGGGTTTTAGGCTAGAGATAAAACACACTTAATCTCCCCTAAGAATTAACATTCAATACAAACTCAAAGTGATAATTGAAATTACAATTTCTGTGGACAAACACAAGAAGAAAAGCAATGCATAAAACACAAGGTTTATATCATGAAACAAAATCTGAATTTTTTTTATTACAATACATTCCTTTATATAGGGTGAATACTTCCCCCCTATTTCGATCAATACATCTCCCTTTGTTGGTCAACAAATTCATGAATTAATTAGAGTTCATGTACCAAAATTCTTCTAGCAAATACAAGGAACTTGCTGATTTCTAGAAACTAAATTCATTCCCCTTTATAATAAAGACTAAATTGATCATCCCCCAAAAATTCATAAGTAAAAATAAAAATTAATATTCTAGACCAACATTGCATATTGATGACACCCTTGCTCTTTTATACCATTTATTTGTTATCCCATATTAAGCATGTTACAAATTCTGGTTTGCGAAAAAAAGAATTAAACTTGAGTTTCTCAAGAATTAATGCAACGGGCTCATGAACACTCGATCTTGGATCAATTACTTTCATTGAATCTTTTGTGGGTAAAAGTTTAGTTGATGAATTGAACATATTTATGATTTAGGTTTTGAAGTGTGATTAGAAATTATGGGTTGTGTGTTGATTGTGTATTAATTTGGTTTAATCTTATCATGAGTAATTGATCGAAGATGGTATGGAAATACTAATGGTGATGATTGTGTTGCAAAGCATCATTTTAGACTTGAAGCAATTGGAAGCTTAGTGTCTATTGAATTGGTTTGTTATGAATGGATGTACATAAGTCGTTTGTCAAAATTAACTAAAAGGCATGTGGTAATTGCAAATCAGAAATTAAATAAGAATTATGAATTAGTTATTATAACTTAGTATATTTTGTTATCGGGATTTAACTTGAAATGGGAAATATGAATATGAATTCGAATATGATTATATGTTGTGATTATGATAACGAGCTTGGGATTTTGGTTACTTGGATGATGACGTATTTTTTTGGATTGGATTATAAGTTGATCTTGTAGGATATGGTAAATGATTTGTATTGATTTGGGGCTATTCTAACTAAAAGTTTTATTTGAATTTTAATCTTTACTATATTTAATAGTATGATTTAAGATTTATTTATGTTACTTGTTTGAATGTTAAAGTTATGCACGTTGATCACTGTTGGGTTTAAATTGGGGATTTTGTGACTCAAATTGAAGTTCAAGATTGAAGTTGAAAGGTCCTTCAATGGTGATTGATGTAATCCACAAACTATCTTATTTAAGTATAAATTGAATGTTTTAAAGTAGTTTTATGTTCTTAAGTATAAACGATGATTGTTGAATTTTGGTAGTAGTTTAGTATTCATGGTTTAATTTGGGTCTTTAGTTCAAATTTAAGCATCAACCTGAGTGTAATTGGAGTATATGAGTTCAATTGGTAATTGGGTTCTTTTTTAATGTTGATTAGTGATGATTATTTGGGTTTAATTTCTACATCAATTGGGTAATTAATTCAAGTGTTGATGTTGGATTCATTTGGGTTCTCTTTAAATACTAGTTCATGTGGTAGTATTTGATTAGTGGTTGCTATTTGGAGTTTTGATTCATCTTCAAACTTTAAGAGCAAAGTTCATTTAGAGTTCTAAAAAAAAAATCAGATTCTGTCCTCACTGTTCTTGGCTGATTTAGAACCTCTTCTAGCCATTTCTGGGTTCTGTTTTCTGCATATGATTTTTAGAGGTCCGAGTCACGGTCGCGTGGGCACTTGCATCACCCCAAAATGAGTTTGTATGAGAGAGTTATGCCCAAAATACTAACAAGGTGTCTTGAAAATCCGAAAATAGCATTTTTGATTTCCTTGTTCATAATTAAAGTTGGGGGTTCAAATTGAGTACTCCAAGTGTTTAGGGTTATTCTTTATCATCCGATTGAGTTTTATTGATTGATATTGTTGAGTTATGGGTTCTTATTTGATTAGTATGGGTAACTGGTTCTAGAATCAAATTTGGGAACATATGTATCGATTGAGTATTTGATTAATTGGTATTAGGTGGATATGATATAAGTTGGGTATTTGGGATTTAAAATTGGGTAAACTCCATTGATAGTAACTCAAGTTTTTACATGTTGATGGTTGATGATGAATTGATTGGTATTTTAATTATTGATTGTTATTCATGGCATAGAAAGGTAACCTACAAGCAAACTACTATCTATCTTTTAAATTTAATTTATGTATTTCAAAGTGTAAGTTATATTTTATAGACGTGGTATTACTGCTACTGATATTTGAGCAACATCGTATATTTATTGGTGTTCGAAAACTTGGATTTTGACTTTGTTTGACCTTGCTCCTAGTCCTTGATTAAATTATGTTTTGAATGTTCATATGTTTTTATATATGAGCTTTTAAATATTTTATTTATTTAAAGAGATTAAAAAATTATGTTTTGTATGTTACTAACTTATAAAATACGAGTCTTGAAATATTGTATTATGAAAATGAGGTATGATTGTTGATTTCAAAGAAAATCAATTGAAAATTTGTTTTGTTTTATATTGAAATGTTTGACATTGAAAATTGTCCGTTTTTGGGAATTGGCAACGGATACTTATATCTGGATTATTGTGAAATCCTATAGCTTGATAATAGGTAATGGTTATTCGGATCGGTCTCGAGCCCAGATCCCGTTTCGTTCTTGCAAGAACCCTATTTTCGGTGATGACGATCACCCGTGTTCTCAGGATTTAGATCAAGCCTACTTCCTGACGATTCATATATTCCCACGTTTTAAAGTGTCGTTAAATTATTGATTTAACATGAGTTTTGAATAAATACGTTTTGTACATAAAGTTTTGTTTGTTTCGCAAATGATATCATATTTGTCATTTGCCGTATTGTTTCGCTATTGACTTGTAAAGTAATACCCGCATTTTCATTTACGCTATTTACTTGTAAAGTTATGGCCGTGTTTTGACTCGTTATGAACTAAAGGTTCATAGCCGTATTTATCTCGATACTAAACGGTCTTTTAAAAGAGTTTTGATTTGGATAAAATAATGTTTATAAATGGTTACTAAGTGACCAAGGAATTTGATTGGAGATTTTTTTAATGACATGTATACAAATGTAATAGTTTGTTGGATTACTCAATAATTCAATTGTTGACAGTTTTTGATAGGGCCTATCTCTTACGGGGGATAGATCCACTTTCAGGTTGCCAACTTTAGTGCGGATGGATGTGCTGCTCATTTATGTGTCATGTGTTGAGATAACGAGGACATCGTTTTCGGAAAGTTAACTTATAATGATATTTTGACAAATTATGTGTTGCAAAATATTTTAAAAAATTTAGATATTTTATAATGTATTAACTTAGTTTATAACTGGGTTGTAAGTAATTGTATTACAGTTATGTAAAGTTTTTAAATACTCTGATATTGGTTGCTGCGGCTATCGAGCCACAGGTCGGATTCAGCCCAGACTTCTATAAGTCTTCCGCTGTGCTTTGTAGACAATATTATTATATTGTTCACGGTTGTTTGGGCTGTTTCATTGAATTTTCAAATTCTTTACCATGATCTGACCTTATGTGAATAAGTTGATTATTACTAGATTTTTGTAATTTATTAGCAAAAGAAACGAACTCATTGAAAGCTTCATCTTTGCTTACTAAAATAAAGTCCATGTAAATCTATTGTAATAATCAACAATAACAAATACATATCGTTTGCCACTACGTCTTTGAATTCTCATAGGTCCACAATGATCCATATGGAATAATTCAAGTGGTTTTGAGGTGGTCACCATATTCTTAGGTTTAAAGGATGACCTCACATGTTTTCCTCTGGCACAGAGATCATATATCTTAGGCTTTAGGTATTTAATGGATGGCAATCCTCTTACTAGGTCTTTTTATCTTAAAGTATTAATCAAAGAAAAGCTAGCATGACCTAGACTTTTGTGCCAAAGAAGAGGGTCTTCTTCTATGACACTGAGACAAGTCAAGTTCAATTTGGGAACAGTGTTGATGTCCACAACGTAGGTTTTCCCTTTTCGGATTCCTTTCAGAACAGTGTCTCCTGTGTCACTCCTAGAAATAATACAATTTTTAGAAGTGAGGTTTACAAAGTTACCTTTGTCACAAAACTGATAAATACTAAGTAAATTATGTTTTAAATTCTCGACTAAAAATATATTATCAATTGCATGGGAACTAGACCTTCCTACTTTTCCTTTGGCGATGATTTCACCTTTCATGTTGTCACCGAAAGTCACAGTTCCCCTATCATAGGTTTCCAGTAATAGAAATTTTGATCTATCACATGTCATGTGTTTGGAACACCCACTGTCGAGATACCATGAGTTTTGTTCCCCCTCATTGAAACCTGCAAAACAAATTAATTGTTAGAATTAGGAACCCATGCCTTTCTTGGGTTCCTTGTCGATTTAACATGAATCATCTTTCTTAATCCAAATACGATCGACATAAATTCCATCAGAGTCATCATGCTGTTCCCTTTTGGCACATTGGAATTTTAGATGTCTAGTTTTTCCACAAAAGCTACAGACTTTACTACTTGGGAGATCAACATAGACCTTTTTCTTTTTATTATTCTTATTGTAACCTAGGCCTTCAGTCCTTTTAGTTCTAGTATTTAGAATCCATTTTGGAATATTTTTGATTTTCCCTTTTCCTTTAAAATTTAATTCAAGTTTTAATTTTTCATTTTCGGCTTGTTGGATTCTAGGTCAATTTTCAATTTTTGAAAATCAGTACATAAATTATGAATCGATGTGTAGTTTAATTCCTTGTTCAAGCCTAATAATATATATTGAGTTATTTCAATATTAAGAATAATATTCTCCTTTTTTTACTCTTTCCAATGTTTCTTTTAAAATGATGTATTGATGTAGCAAGTTAAAAAATCTATTTTGAACATCAGATCTAAAGGTATTTAAATAGAAAATATAGTCTTTACTAATCTTAAGTGCTTTTTCAATTTGGAGACGCTTAACATTACATTTATCCAATTTATCTTGTGTCTCCATAAGCAACTCAATTAATTTATTTTTATCCATACTAAACAGGTAATTAGGAAATGAATTAGAAGACATTAACTCTTTTCCTTTGGACTTCTCAAACTTGTTGTTGTGTGAATCCATGAGACATAAATTAATTGTTTCTTCCTCATCGGGGATCTCTGTCTCCGCTTCACTTTCGGATTCTCTCCATGCAGCAATCATGGCTTTACGAAAATCAATTTTATTGAGATTTACTTTCGTTGGTAGTCTTCGAGTTTCCTTTGCCTTTCCCTTGCCCTTTTTATTTTTCCACATAGGGCAATCTTTGATGAAGTGATCAGTACTTCCACATTTGTGGCATTCAAGGTTGGATTTGGAATTGGGAGATCTTCTTTCTGTGTTATTTCTTTGATTGGTACGGTGTATCTGTTGTTGCTGAAGAACTTCTTGAATCATTGACCAACATGGCAGCCTCCTCTTCATCACATTCTAACTCTTCTTGATCAGCTGCTGTTAGAGCCAAACCCTTGTTTTGAAAACTGTCCGCTGTTCCCAAATGCAATTCGTGAGTCATAAAGGAACCAGCCAGCTCTTTTAGATTGAACTTAGTAAAATCTTTGGATTCCTGGATGGCTGTAACTTTGGCTCTCCAGCGTTCATCTTGAGGGAGACTCCTTAGAATTTTCCTAACTTGTTCATTGGTCAGAATATGTCTTCCAAGAGAGACAAGTTCAATTATGATATTAGTGAATCTTGTAAACATCTCTTGGATGCTTTCTCTAGGTTCCATAACGAACCGTTCATATTTAGACATCAACAAGTCTATCTTGGAGCGTTTTACTTCACTTGGTCCCTCGTGGGTAACTTCCAGCAGATCCCAAATCTTCAACCCATAATATGATTGTGTTCGTTTGGTCCAAGACCATAGTAAAGTAATTTGATGGCAAGAGCATTCATCTCCATTTTCTGAAAATCTTCCTTTTCATATTCAATTATAGGTTTAGGAATTATTTCGTTATTGGAGTTTGTAGTAGTTATCCTAAAGTCTCCAATTTCGATAACTCTCCAAACCTGTTAGTTTTTGGCTTTGATGAAGATTTTCATCATATTCTTCCAATATGTATAGAACTTTCCATAGAACATAGGTGGCCTTTGAGTAGACTACCCTTCTTCCAGTCGTCCATTCATTATCGACATCTCTAAAAATCAGAATATTGCTCTCAGCGTTTCCTGATCAAATGAGGAACAAGGCTCTGATACCAATTGTAGAAAGTGCTAGAGATGGTGAACGACAACAAGAGGGAGGGTGAATTGTTGTTCTAATAAGTTTAAGTATTTTAGCCCTGTTTTTGCGGAATTAGATTGCGGAATTAAAATTAAACTTAAAACGAAAAAGTAAAAGAGACTACACAATTTTACTACAAACCTTCTAGGCCTAAATAGAAGGAAAAACCACGACCCCTCGGGATTTCAAAACTCTCCAATATGTTTTAGGCAATTAGTTACAATTACATAAAACAAATACACAAACTAGGCAAACTTCTCTTTGTCTTTCTCTTTCTCTTACTTCACTCGAAGCTTCTCTCTTCTCTAGCTTCACTCGAAGCTTTTTAATTCTCCCCTAGACTTACCCAAGTCAAGTTACAACAATTCTCTCAAAAACCATTTACAAAGGATAAATTCCTAAAGATAAAATTAAAGAGTTGCACAAGAAAATAATATACATTAATTGGCAATTTTGGAACAAAAATATTTCTTGTTAATATCAATCTCATGTATGGACTCTTAGGCTCCTTTTGGCTTGCCCATTTCGGTTAAATCAAGTTCCCTTTATATAGGAGTTCAAATAGCTAAAAATAAGGGAATAACTACCCATTACTTCCTTATTCCTAAGATTAAGGAGAATTAAGTGGATCTTAGATCTAATGAGTAAAAACCCACGGTTAATTACTTATTAGAAGATAAATAGGTGGAAGCTTAATTTTCAAGTAAAAAGCCACGGTTTAGTTTTCCTAAGAATAGACAAAGTAGTTTTTCACTTAATTAGATCCAAAACACAAGCCTATTTTTAAGAAGAAAAATAAGCAGAGAAATATTCCAATTTTAGAAAGTACAAGGTTATTTTAAGGTGGTTATAAAATATTTTGCCAATTAATTTATTTATTAAATAATAAAAAAATTAATTTTAACTAATACATCAACTAAAAAATCAGAAAATAAAATAAACAGAAATACCAGCTGACGTAAATTCTTTAGACTCCAGTCTGGGAACAAATCACTGTCTCCATTTACCAGTAACGTTAGATCATCAAACTTGGGAACAGTAGATCTCCAATCTACATTTGACATCCTAAGTGATTTACCTTATCTAACTTCCTTGGATATATTTGACATGTACAACATTCATAGACTAAGTCAGAGGCACTATCAAGGATCTCTATCAAACCGGATATCGACCTACACCATCGAAAGTTCCTCCCACGAGATCACCAATATCGTAAGAAGAAAAAGATGTTTAATGGGGAGGATGAGGACCGTGTAGCTCGTCGATTGTTGACCGATTATGAGGTTTACAAAAGTTTAAGGGAGTTAAAACTGTATTTAGTAAAACAGGGCAAGTGCAAGGGGGTGAAAACCGACTATGGATAAAAGAATCAATCTTTTGGAAGTTTCCATATTTAAGACTTCTACAGGTTAGGCATTGTCTTTATCTTATGCATATAGAGAAAAATGTATGCGATGCCATACTCTGGACGCTCATGAACATGCAGGTAAGACAAAGGATGTTAAGGCCGTGCGAGATTACTTTGAATGTAAGGGTATTCGTCCGGAGTTTTGGCCATAGGTTAAGGTGAATAAGAAAATAATTAGAGCTGATGATGTTGGTAGGGGTAATAAGAGAAAGGGCAGTAAGAAGAAGATGAGTAATGAAAAAAATTATTTGCCTCCAACTTGCTACACATTGTCCAAGGTAGAGACGTAGACATTTTGTGAGTCTTTGTATGACATTAACGTTCCGTCTGAGTACTCATCCAACATGAAGACATTTTCTAAATTGGTATTATCCTTTTGAAAGGCACATGGGAGTTTTACAAAACAAAGTGAGGAACCCAGCACAACCCGAGGGGAATATGATTCAAGGCACTGTGAGCGATGAGATTGGTAACTTCATAGCCGAGTATATGGCCATGACAAAGCCTATTGGACTTCCCATCTCTCGACATGAAGGAAGGATTGAGGAAAAAGGAACAATTTTCTCCAAATCGATCAACCCTCCTTGTGACAGTCTTCTACAAGCACACTTGTATGTGTTGCATCATATTTCAAAACTCCATCTTTTATTGAATGAGCATTTTGATATATTATGCGCCAAATATCCTTCTAAAAGGGATTGGGCATTTCTTATTGCATTTTCAGTTTGTTAGAAAACAACCAATTAAAACATTTTTTTTCTCTTCAAGTAATTTTTTAGTAGAAATTAGCAAGTTTCTTGTCCTAACTTCCTTGTGTCTTATTGCATCAACACACACACCGTGCGCTGGCAGTTAAATAAAATTTGCACACCATCCCTTTAGTAAGCCTTATGCTCTCATTTCAATAGTGCTTAAAAAAATGAATATCTATTTAAGTCATTATATCATTTTGCTAAGATGTTCTGAACCTGAGGAAATACAAGTAATTTGTTGATTATGATTGAATCCACTCATCCTAAAAATATTATGCATATTTCTCAATTTTCCCAGACTTCTCTAAATGCCCTTAAAAGCTTCCCTTAAATGACCTAGTTACACCGAAATATCTGATAAATTGTTATCTTGGGTGCATATAGGTATGGATTTTCATGACTTGTTAGATATCCCACAAGGTGATCACCAGAAATACCATGACGACATCATTGTGATGGTGATTTCTCTAGAAGCGAGAATTTGGAAGTCATAAGGATAATACCCCTAAAAATTGTTCATATAGAAATGTAAATTGTGGCTCGATTTGGATTTGCCTAAGTGGATATGCTTTCACCAGAACCACTGGGATGACAACCAATATAAACATTAGTGCGTGTCATGATAGGGGAACACAAAGTCGTAGATCCAGTTCTCCTAGGTTCATTGAAGTTTCCCAAAATAGAGAGATGCATAGAAATAAGTTACCATTGAAATTGTAACACCCCGTAATTTATCGGGTTTAAAAAGAAAATATAATAAAAAAATTAAATAAGTATTATTAAATTATGTTATTTACATAGATATTTATAAGAAATAAAGTAAGTTAAGTTTTAACGGTAACGCGTTTTATCGCGTACGTTGTTATCGCGTAGCGTTTCTTTTCTGTTTTAACCAAAAAATAAAAGACTTAAATTACTTAATTAATTACGATGATTTCACTAAAGCGATAACTTTGGGACCTGAATTGTTGTTCTAGATGACTGACAAAGTGAAGTTGATAAGGAATCGCTTGAAAGCGGCACAAGATCGTCAAAAGTCTTATGCTGATTTGAAGCGACGACCAGAAGAGTTCACCGTGGGAGAATGGGTATTACTTCGCGTGTCACCCATACGCGGAGTAGTACGTTTTGGTGCTCGTGGAAAGTTAAGCCCTCGATTCATAGGACAATATGAAATTTTGGAATGTGTGGGTAAAGTGGCGTATCGGTTAGCCCTTCCAAACTCTATAGAAAAGGTACATGATATATTTCATGTGTCTCAGTTAAAGCGGTATCATGCCACAGCCTCTCATGTCTTAGATCCCGAACCTTTAGAATTGGATACATCCTTGTCTTACTCTGAGCAACCGGTTTGAATCTTGGAAACGAAGGTCCGTAGTACACGAAGGAAGGATATATCTATGGTAAAAGTCCTGTGGTCAAATCACGAGCGTGAAGCGGCAACATTGGAAACTGAAGACTCTATGCGAGAAAAATACCCTCACCTCTTTCAGGTTAGTAGCGTTACGGGGACGTAACTTCTTAAGGGGGGGTAGAAGGCGATAGGAATTTTACGTGAGTGATGATAAACCTCTTTGGCTTGTAGTCTTGCTTTTTTGCAAGTGTTGTGTTATGATAACATGTGTGTCCTGCGTTTGTCGTTGCCATGCAAGTTACGAGGGCGTAAGTTCTTTTAATGGGGTTAGTCTGTAAACCCCGTAATTTATCGGGTTTAAAAAGAAAATATATTAAAATAAAATAAATAAGTATTATTAAATTATATTATTTACATAGATAATTATAAGAAATAAAGTAAGTTAAATTTTAACGGTAACGCGTTTTATCGCATACGTTGTTATCGCGTAGCGTTTCTTTTCTGTTTTAACAAAAAAAAGACAATTACTTAATTAATAAATTAATTAAAAAAAATTAGGGCAATGGAAAGAGGTGGCGGTTGTCTTGGAGTAGGGGAGGAGTCTTGTAACTCCTCTCATAAGTGTGTATTATGGCATATTAAGTTCATTCTTTTAATTGCCTATTAATCCTATATACATCATTTGAATTCCTCACCATTCTAAACTTTCAAGTGAACAAAAAATTTAGAAAATTCTCCCCTTTTGCCCTCTTGTTTCGGTACACCTCAAAGAAAATAAAAATTGTTGTTCCATCCAATCTTTTGGTCAAAGGGGTAAGTTTAGTTGAATTGTTAATTATAGATTTTATATACAAGATTTCTAAGATGAATTATATTTTATGTATGATGATATCCTATGTCTTTTAGGAGGATTTAGTATTTTTTTTATATATGTAATTTTCTTCAATAATCCATTAGTAAACTTTAATTTGTTAAAAGGGTAAGTTATGTTTTTTTATAAAAAATAAAAATAAAAAAAAATAAAAAAAATAAAAGAAAAAAAACCTTTCTTGATTTATATTCTTTAACGAAGTTTAGATTTGTTATAAGAATTAAGTTTATATTGATATTTAACTAAATTTCTTTTATGATTTACATTTCTCTAACAAAATTTCAATTTGTTAGAAGAAATTTAAACTGTATGGGTCAAGTAATGTAGTTATCCAAGAACTTATAAATCCTTTAGAAAAATATGATTTGCATGAAGGATTGTGTTTAAAAGGGTGATTTGGTTTTATGATTCTCTACAAAATTTTAATTTGTTAAGAGAATTGAGTATTTAATTTAATTATCATAATTTAAGAAATTTTAAGTTTCTTGAAGGATCTTGTGGATGGGCATGTTTCTTTTTATTTTATGGCTTTTATGCTTCGTTGATGCGGTTTTTTGTATTGATACATGTGTGGAAATATCAAGTGGTTGTGTGATAGAAAAAAAAATTGGTCTTGGTTTTTTTATCTTATTAGTTGTGAATTTAGTGTTGTAAGATTATTTTGGTCATGAGATTTAAAGGGTTAATAATTTGAATAATGTGTATACATAAAATAATAATAATAATAATAATAATAATAATAATAATAATAATAATAATAATAATAATAAAAAATAATAATAATAATAATAAAATAATAGGATTTATTTTTTTCGGGCAGCAGCAGTTTCTGCCTCGGTATTGGCGCCGATCTGGAAACGTTAGTCGTGTTCCGTTGTTGTTTTATGTACCCGATGCGTTAAAAACTCATTAAACGCTTAAAATAATTAAAAATAGTAATTCGATGTTAGAAGTTATTAAATTTTGTACCCCAGGTAATTGACGCGTTCCGGACGCAGTGGCGAAGTCGGATTTCCATTTGAATTTTTGTAAAATGTCAGAATTTACCATTTAACTTTCTGGTTAAAATTTAAAGTTTGGAACTATTGGGAATTTGATGAAAACATTTAGAATTTATAAAGTCTTAGTAATATCTTAGTAGTATGGAGTGGATTAAATGCGTAAACACGTTCTAATACGTGATCGTATTGTGTGTGTGTTATTTAGGACCTCGATTCATAAGAGGGTGAAATTTCTGTCGTGCTTAGACATTGTTTGGTTGCTGTGCTTAAAGGTACACGCTTAGACCATACTGTTTATGTGGTTTCGCAAGTAGTGTTGATTCATTTCTAATTGAGGCATAGTAAATCACTTAAGGATTAGACATCTCAAATAATTTGAAAGAAGTTACTTGGAAGTTGAGGAATTATTTGTTTGTTACCAAAAGGTTTAACGTTTTGGTTTGTATTATGTTACCCAAAGGGGTTAACGTTTTGGTTTGGATTATTACAATTATTGCTTCTATGGCAGTTTTGGATCATTATAGTTACCATGAGGGTATGCATACTTTACCTCTGACGACCCGCACAGGACGGGCAACGTCTTAGGTCGGTGGTTTCCTTGGGATTAGCTCTTCCAAGCGTATTCCTCCAAAAAGGATTTTGATATATACTTGAACGACCCGAACAGGACGGGCTACATTACAAGTTGGAATTATCTAATAGTGAATGTATTAGAGCCTATGCATGCTAGGATAAACACATTGCTTGTATTCAACCTGTTTGACATTTGTATGAAGTCTCTGACGTGTATTGGATTGTTATTTGGAACCTGCTACGTGTTGTCGCACGACGACTAGCAGGTTGATTGCAGGTGGGGACTGGAGTGAGGGCTCGACTTAGAACCCGTAATCATCAAGACTATGTTTCCTTTTTGTACTAAGATTATGAGTAGTTATAACTCCGAATTATGTAACAAGAGATTGTGTTGGTTTCTTTTCGCTTTTGTCAATTTTCTTTAGTTGATCTAGACGCTAGTGGGCTCTCGAGTTGTACTTAAGAACTTCCGCTGACTTATTTCTTTCACGTTGGTACTGTTTTTTGTTTTAATTATATTTCTTTATCGACGG
>NC_080059.1:14943120-14975620 GCF_026212465.1 Amaranthus tricolor | reverse complement strand
TAAAACATCTTCAAACGAAAAATAATCTCCTTATTAAACACCGTCAACATTAAAACCATAAGAGTTATGCTTAAAAACGATCAAAACCATTCAAAATCAACATGAATAACCAAAATGGGTAGAGTAGCATAAATCTTCAAAATAAGCATGAAATTACTAAAAATAATATCATTAAGGAGTATAATACTCGTCGCTTTTGTTCTAAACTGCAATGCTGAGCGACGAGTCGTGGCTTTTTGGCATGAGTTAGCTCCGACTCGTTTCTTCCCCTTGAAGCTTGTTTGACTCGATGTCTTCACTTCTTTTAGGGGTCTTAAGCCATTTCTCCAGGACTTCACCCTTTTATCACCCCCGGGACCTAATAAAACTTCGATTCCCCCTAAAAAATTACATCAAATACATTATTGAACATATGAGACGAAAATGTCAAATATCACCTACAATACTACCTAAAACTCAATAAAACATCATGTAAAGAGTATGAAATTAACACAAATGAGTGCAAAAAATTGCACTCATCAGTGATCCATATGTGCTAAATTGTATTACTATGCATGCTTTTTCTGAATGTGCCACTAGACTGTTTGTTTAAAAAGGACTTTCACATTTATTTTTGTAGTTGTTTTTCTTTCGAACTACTTCTATTGTGCTGGTTTAAATTTTTCAGAGGAGTTCCATAAGATGTGAAGAGCTTTGTTGATATCCAATCTTGAGCACAACAGTGGAGCTACAGACATAAACAAGCGCCTTACGGGAGGCAACCCATACTTTTAGTTACATTTTATTTTTGTTTTAGTTCTTTTTACATTAGACTTCCCCTATCTATGTGCTTTTATTTAATTGTCTTAGTTCCTTTGCTACGTTATTAAACATTGAGGACAATGATTTTGATAAGCATGGGGAGAGTCTACACCTGTTGGTTGTAGTTTTTATTGCTTTTCTAGTGTAGTTTTATTGCTTTCTTAGATTAGGACTTTATTACTATTATTATTATTTTTTTGTTTTTTTCCATATTTTTGTTACCCCTATTCAATAAAAAAAGGAAAAAAGTGAAAAAAAATGCATTTTTCTTAGAATGCTTGCCAATAACCTGTGAATGAGGTCTAGGCAAAAGGAGAGTGAGACTTGGAAAAATTAATGAGTGGCTAGAACGAAAACCCAAAAATAAGTTGCTAGGAAAAATGAGAGATAAAGAGAGTTTCTAAATTTGTTGTATCTAATTTGGTCTTAGAGCCAGCGACATAAGAAGCGGGAGTCATAAGGTAGGTATGTGGGTAGGTCACATTTGAGGAATAAGTGTAGAATCTTTTCATTTCCATTGTCTTTAGGAGTTATAAGGAACTTGATGTTTAGGGTGTTATGCTTCACTTTCAATCATCTCTTGTTATTGTGTTTGTAGTGTGACAAGTATGGGGAAAAGTGGTATGATTTTCTTGGAGCACTTGGTCACACTAAGGGATTAAAGGAGCTTCAGAAAGGGAGGCATAAGAAGTAGACTAGGTTTGGAGATCGTGTCTTAACCTTCATTTTTCATTGTCAACCTTGATTTGCTTGGCTACGATCAAAGGTTAAGCATGGGGGAGTTTGATAAGTGCAATTATTTGCACTTATTTATATCATTTTATACTCCTTAATGATAGTTGTTGTTAGTAATTTCGTGCTTATTTTGAAGATTTATGCTACTTTACCTATTTTGTTTATTCATGTTAATTTTGAGCGGTTTTGATTGTTTTAAGCATAATTCTTGTGGTTTTAATGATGAAGAGTTTACTTAAGGGATTTGAGCTCGGTTGAAGATGTTATACAAAGAAAATGAGGAAATGAGTAGAAGAGTGTTTATAATGCAAGAGTTTTGAGGTGAAATTTGATACATGTCTACTCTTTTTGCCATAACATTTCATAACAAGATCGTATTAATGTAAACTTTACGGCATTGGAAGCTAGACTTGAATAAATTTCCAACAGTATATTATATGTCCAATTCTGATAACCGAGCAAGAAATGACGATCATTAGAAGTTTGCTGAAATTGTAAGCCAAAAAAGCCGACTCAGGTTCCTTGTCGTGGAAATGGCCGTCGACTGGGCTTTTTCTTCTGGATTCCGTGTAGCCAGTTTTTTTCATTACTTTAATTTTGTATTATTTCTTTTATCTTTATTTTTAATGAAATTCCTAGGGTTTTTTGAGTGATGACTAAGGGGGATTGGAGGAGCCTCTTTTTGAGGAGCATAAGGAGGGAGACTAAAAACCTCTTCTCCTTCTTCCTCCTTCATCTTCCTCTCCATTTGAACACCATTTTAATTCTTGTAAGCTTTTAATTTCTTGTCTTTGATATACTTTCTCATTATTAGTTTAAGCTTTCTTTATCAAATTTGTATTAGTTTAATTGTCATACTTTAATTATTTTCTTAGAAATTGTCATTTAATAAAAGTAGTATTGTTCTTCCTATTTTTGTCTGTTGGATCTTTAACTATTTGTCTCATAGCTTAATTATTTTTTTCCTTGAAAATTTCATTATTCTCATCTTTTATCATGGTTAGTTTCATTCTGGGGTTTGTGTTCATTGTTTCCACCATGAATAGTGTGTAGATTAATTTTCTAGGGTTAGGGTTTGAACCAATAATTCAAGTATTAAAGTGGTTAAATTGTCCTTGAAATTGTCATTGAATGTGTCTATGAAATTAGGATTAAAGTGGTTAAATTGTTCCTATAACCCTAGATTAGATATGCTTTGTTGAACTAGTCAATAGAACTAGCGTGTGTGATTAGGATCAACTTTGCTTTAGGGTATATTTTAGTTAAATTCTTATGAATTCGGTCAACAAAACCAGCGTGTGAAAATTGAATTAGTAAGATCTAAATCTAATAGTTAATCAACAGAGAGAGCGTTTGAGATTAACAAGATCATATTGAATCACACAATTATTCCAACATTTCATAGACACTAATGAGAGTTTGATCATACAAAACTTTACGGGATTTCCGACACCCTAGATATTTCATTATATAGTTTCAACCACATTTTCTTATAGCATTTTCAATTTGTTAGAAAAAAACCAATTAATACATTTTTTCTCTTCAAGGAAATTTTTAGTAGAAATTAGCAAGTTTCTTGTCTTAGTTTCCTTATGTTCGACCCGCATCAACACGTACACCGTGCGCTGGCAGTTAAATAAAATTTTCACACCATCCCTTTAGTAAGCCTTATGCTCTCATTTGAATGGTGCTTAAAAAAATGAATATCTATTTAAGTCAGTACATCATTTTACTAAGAAGTTTAGATCTTGAGGAAATAAAAGTAATTTGTTGATTATGATTGAATTCACTCATCCTCATATTTCTCAATTTCCTCAGACTTCTCTAAATGCCCTTAAAAGGTTCTCTTAAATGACCTAGTTACACCGACATATCTGATAAATTGTTATCTTGAGTGCGTACAGGTATGGATTTTCATGACTTGTCAGATATCCCACAAGGTGATCGCCGGAAATACCATGACGACATCACTGTGATGGTGATTCCGCTAGAAGGGAGAATTTGGAAGTCTTCAGGAAAATACCCCTAAAAATTGTTCATATGGAAATGTAAATTGTGGCTCGTTTTGGATTCACCTAAGTGGATATGCTTTCATCAGAACCACTGTGTTCTTAATTACTTGTTTAAACTTGTTGTTTAGTTTCATCAAAAAACTAATAACCTTGCTATTTTGTTACATCTTGAAGCACTTTTTGGCTAGTTCACATGTACATATAGATGCAACAGAACAATAGCATGTTGGTATAGGATTAAGACAATCAAATTCATCTCATAAGGTTTTGATCTTGGTGAAAAAAATTATAAATAGACATGTCTAGGGTTTGAATTAAATTATGCATCTCTTCTTGAAGGGAGAACATTTGGCCATTTGAAATTTGGCCATACCTTTCACCAAGTTCAATCCAAATTTCCCTAGGGGTGTTGTAAGACAAATCATTTTGGCAATTGAGTCCTCAAGAGAGGCTATATCTAACCCATAATCATATTGTCTACTCTATCCCATGCTTTAGAATTTATGGGGTGATTTGTGGGTCTTGTTAAAGAACCATCCACAAACCCAAGTTTGTTTTCGCTGATAATGCAATCACCATTATCCTCTTCCAATTTGCAAACCCAATACTTGTGAATACAACACTCACAAGCTTTTGATTATTGTTAGAAGGATTAAGAAAATACACTGATGCAAGGTTCATCATTGGATCCATAGGAGCATTACCATTGTTGCTATTGGAGAACCGATTCACCATTATGAACTGCAGAAAAAAGATCTTTGAAGCAAGGGAAAAAGACTCTTGAAAAAAGACAAAAAAAATAAGATAGCTCCGATACCATGTTAAACTATGATACTTTGTGAGAGCAGAAGGAAAGAATAGAAAATGAATATGAAAGTATTAACTTTATTTATTAATTCAAGAAGGGAAACCTATATATAGGGAGAACAACAATCTATGCTAAATAAAGATAGTTGTAACTAATTTTGGTACATAAGAACCAGTGGCGGAACTGTGTTAGAGCCCACGGGGTCACGTGCCCCTAGGCATATTTTAAAAAAAAAATTCAAAGTAGACTTTTTTATTGGTAAGAATAAAAGTGTAATAAACTAATACTGAAGTCTTTTGATAATAAATACTCCCTTATTTTAGTAATTTTGTCTGTTTTTATTTCATCCTATTTTTTTAATTAAGTCAGTTGATTTACTTTATTTCATTTGTTTTTATGGTACGTCGTATTTAAAACTTTAATAGTTGTTAATTTTACAATTAAAACTCTGCCAAAATTTTGTCCATCAGTTGATGCCCCTTGAGACTCCGAAACTTGGATGCGCCACTGATAATAACAGAAACAAATGCTAGCCTATTTAATGTTTACACGTGTAAAAGACCATATAACAAACTTATACAAACACTAAGGTAGGAAGCTGCAATAAACACGTGCAACTAAACATGTCTTGTAGGATGTAATCCAAAGGTGAGCAGAGCCTGGACTTCCTTATAAACCTTGATCACCTAGTTGTGTCTTCTGTCTATTGGAGTAGAAGCCTTGAAGAACAAATCTGTTGCAGTAGGGTAAGTATTCTCAACAGATACGTGCAACAATGGAGTATAAATAAATTAATTAGTATTGGTTCGGGACCTCGTTGGTATATTGGAAGCAATCATAATAATCTTTAGCCAATGGATGGAATAACCTCCAATCTAAGCCTTTAATCAACCCAAAATCAACTAGATCATCATCATCAAGTTATCACAAGGATTGAGTTAATCCTAACCCTAAAAAATTACTTACTATTAATAAACATAATCACCAAATCCATTATCAACATAATAATCAATCATTCAAAGCATTAATGGGATAAACATGAACAAGGATAAAATGAAGTAACAAGAATAATTAAGAAAAACCATAAACTAACTAAAATTAATAAATAAACAATGAAAAACTAAAAATAAAATAGATTAGAAATTACCAATAAATTTGGGAAGGATTCAAGAGCAAATAACAAAAATCCATAAATACTCATCACCAAACTCCATTAAAATACTTCAAAGTTTCAAATAATTACCAACAAAAGAGAAAAAATAAATATAATTAACAAAAATAAACAATGAGATAAAGTTTTAGCTAAGAAAATAAAAATAAAGATAAGAAAAACAAAAGAAATTAAACTAGGGTTTATAAGAGTAAAGTGGGAAATAGAGGAAAGAAAACTAAGCAAAAATGGTACAGCTCTCGTTTTGTCCCTGCTGCCTATGTAGATTGATCGGTCGATCTCCTTTTCTTTTGGCATGCGATTTTAGAAACCCTCTATCTATGTAGATCGATCGGTCGATCTCCTTTTCTTTAGGCATGTCATTTTAGAAACGTTCTATCATAAGAGTGAGGGAGCTCAGTTGGTTAGTGTTGTTGCGTGCATTCTGGTGGTCTCAGGTATGAGTATATTTTGTGACATCATATAAATGTACATTGTGAATAAATTTAAAAAGTGTGACAATCCAATGATTTTATACCATAAGAGTATATTTTGATTTGTATTAAATTTATAAATAATTTACGATTTTGTGGATTTCAAATAACACCAAAAAACTAGTATTTTAAAGTCAAACATTTTCAAGTATAAATGGGTTGACACGTTAGAGTAACTATTTACAGAGTTGTGGCTCATATTTTGTGTTTTTATTTTCCACATGTAATGGCATATTATTCGACGTGTTTAATGCATGAGTGTTGAGCGGTGTAAATTATACGTCATGAGTGCATTTTAATAAATTAGTGTTAGGGCATTTTTTTTTTCTTTACATAATAATGGTTTTCAATTTTGTTTTTGGTGCCTTACACTTTTTAAGTATGGCGGATACCCGAGTATTACATTCCGCTGCTATGAGATACTATTTATGTAATATAGTATTTTATAGTATTTTATACTTTATACTTATAAAAATTAGGGGTGTTACACTATCTAAGTAAAGTCTCGACCGAGATTTAGATAGCGTCGCTAAAAATCATTCCAACTCGCACAGCTCAAAATAAGTTGCTGGAAAATATTTGTGAAACTTCGACCAAGATCGACTTAAATATCGAGCAAGACATTCCAAATCTCGCCCAGCCGCAATTCTTTAACTTCAACCGCAGCTTGAAACTCCAAAAAGCTTCTGGAATAATTTGAGAGAAGTTTCGGCCGAGATTTAGTAGCTTCGAACGAATCTGCAGGCATCAAAACTACCTGTCAGTTGCAATACTAAATCTCGACCAATATATATATTAAAATCCCTAAAAGGTTCTTGAACATATTCATATGCCCTCTTCTTCGTTTTTTTTTTTTAATTCCACTTCCATAAAAAGTTAATAGTGATATATTAAGGGTTGAGTTTAATTTTGAACTATTCTATCGAATAATAGAAACCTCTATCAAAAGAAATCCTAAAAAAACACAAATAATATAACCGGGTATCCGATGTTCCAATTTGATTTATCCAGATACCCGAAATTCGAAAACCATTATAAATTGGATCTGAACATGGATCGTTAAAATAGATACCTGAATAAACGGGTATCTGAAATACTGGGTACTCGCTAGTTAACACCCCTAGCTGTTACTAACAGCGAATAAGGGAATAAATATATTTTTTTGTGTTTTTACTTTTGACTAGTTTTCCATTGATTGTTGTTGTTGCTAATAGGGAACAAATACAAGCCTCATCTTTAGAGCTACAGAAGCTTATTTTGGCAATTAGTTTTAGATCAAGCTTACTTTAGGTATTTGTTAAAAAATAATGCTTATTTATTTAAAATATACAATTCTCTACAACATCAATTATTTCGATTCTATTATTCGTTTTTCGGTTTTATTTTCATAAAACCAAATCCAAACTTAATTATTTTAGTTGGTTTGGTCTCTTTCGATTTG
Organism: Amaranthus tricolor; assembly: GCF_026212465.1. Taxonomy (NCBI): domain Eukaryota; kingdom Viridiplantae; phylum Streptophyta; class Magnoliopsida; order Caryophyllales; family Amaranthaceae; genus Amaranthus; species Amaranthus tricolor. The sequence goes on along the minus strand of NC_080059.1, from coordinate 14,968,179 downwards.
CGATTTTAATCCAAATAAGTTTCACTCCTAAAGTCACATCATCACATATGAATGAAAATTAGAATTAGTCTTAATATTTCTAATATTAATAATAATATTAGTGTTTTAATTTTCTACTAGTATTTGTATTATAACAAACTAAAAAATAGGCGGAATATTTATGTCTAGAACCACAAAAATAAAAGGGTCTAAGTCCCAATCTAGCTGAACCTAATCCAACCATGACCCCTAAAAATCCATAATCTAGCATCTATGTTTACTTGATCCTCGAAGTATCTATGTTTAAAAACAAATAAAATCTACCCCGGTTAAACGAAACAAAGATGAAAAATCAGAATAAAACTTAAATAACAAAAGAAAATAAGATCAAAAAAGTAACGACATTATGTATTTTAAGCGAAAAAACTGATAAAACAATGAAGATTACTTCTCCCTTCGTTTCTTAAAGAAGTTTTCATTTGTCATTTTAGATTGTTTTATTTATTATTCCTATAAATAATCTTTCTATATATATGATAAATTTTGGATAAAAATAACCTTGTTTATCCTTATTTTAATATTTTAATAATGCTTGTGGTCCCCACATATATTCCACTAATTTTATTTTATCTTTTTTATATTCCTTATGATTACCAAATGTATCTCACTAACTTCAAAAATATATTTTCTATTAGTTGTGGTTTCCATATTTATGGTCTCCACTTTTTCTCCATATCCACTATTTAAAAAATTTTATTTTCTTAATTTTTGTGAACAAACTTTATGTGCTACCTGGAGATTTTATTTGACTGCATGCATTTTTTCTGCTCTCTCGAGAGTGGGTAAGGGTATCATCTATCTCTACCTTTCCCCCCGACTATGAGTTTGTGTGAGATGTTGGGCTGATGACCTTGACCATGATAATTCTTATAGGAACTTTATTAAGAAACTAAGGAAGTACATGATAAAAAAAAAGAATAAAGCAAAAAAAAATCAACAAATAATTTAATGTTAATCAAAAAACAAAAAAACGATTAAAAATCAAGAGATTGACCTTAAAAGGTAGAAAGACTAAAGATCAAAGGTGAAGATGAAGAGATTAAATGAAGAATAAGGAAGAAAGGGGTTGCGGGCCTTGCGGCGTTAAGGTTATGGACAAGATCTGTATTTTGTTCTCCCTTTCTCTCCTTGAAGGGAATAAGTGAGAAGTCAGGAATTAGGAGTTGCGGCGTTAGGGTCACGGGCCTTGCGGCGCTAGGGTTAGGAACCTAGGATTATGACTTTAGCGTGACTTTGGTGTTCTGGGCCTATTTTTATTCACCAAATAGGTCTATCTCTACAAGTTACAACTATATTGGTTCATAATTCGATTTTCTGTTTTTGAATTTCCAAACCTAAATTATTCGTTTTTAAACGTTTCAAATCTTAACAAAACCTAATTTTTAAAATCTCTAAACAATAATTATTAATCGGTTTGGTCTAATGTTCTAATCCGAATAACTTCTACCTATATGTATCACTAGAGAGTAGAGAGTCATATTCTTTTGCTCAGCCCTCACTAAAAGACATTCCCTTAAATTTGATATTTTTGGATGTAAGTTGTTCAGAATGCTGAGAGTTTCATGACAAACATAACTTTTTTCCTGTTTTAAGAGAAAAGTGCTTCAAATATACAACAAACAATAATTTTCAAGTTACTGGAAAATTTGCACGAAGTTTTGCCCGAATCAGCCGAAATATATCGACCAATACTTTGCTCCAATGCTTTTTTCCTTAAAATCGCAAAAAGGTTCCGCAACAGATTCATCGGACTTTGACTGAAGCTTATTGTGGTTTCGCAAAAAGGTTTTTCGTTTTATTATCCCACTTCCATACTTTTCACTCTCTCAATCTCTTCAAACCCTAAATTTTCCACGCTTATCTTCACGCACTAAACATCATCTTCTTCAATTTATTTTTTCCAATGAGGGTTGATTTTGATTTTTTAGCAATTTCAATCATTATAAAGAACTTGTTGTTAATTTTTGTTGTGTTATAGGAAACTCACTCAACAACCACCACCCGTAATCTTCAATCTTGTGAGCAATTTCTTCCCAAATTCAACTCATGTTCTTTTAGATACTCTTTTTTTTCTTAATTCAAGTTATATTTTTTAAATTTAACTATAATACATGGATTTTTTATATGAGTCTAAGTTAGATTTATTATTTTGGATGTATAAGAATTAGGGTTAGATTATTTAGATGATTTGTATGTTCTTGCCAATTCTTTGCTAATTGTTGTTGTGTTATAAGAGTTGTTATAGTTGTAGTAAATGTCGATTAGTATATACTTGTCACTGCATTGCCAATCAATAAATAACAGTTTATTAATTTTTTAAAATATTTTTTTCAAGTTTTTACAAAGGCGGCATGAACAATTACTAGACATATATATTTGAATATCTAATAAGGAGAAATATATTCAAGTTTATTAATTTCAATTTCAATGATTAAAAAAATTCAATAACAAAATATATACTTTATGTCTTTGTAAGTTTGCTAATACAATGTTGTTTGTTTGCCTAGGTAATAAATCATTGTTCACAATTTGAGAGGGACGAAAGCACGATCATAGTTTATGTATTGACAACACCACATGTCTTCCTAACTTCACCTTGATAACCAGTAAGAACCCCAAGTTTAATCATCTTAGACATAGACACACTAAAATCTTGAGCAAAAGTTGATCTCTTAGTTTTAATTTGTTGGTAGATATAGCTCTTAGTCGCACGATTAGTCAAAAGGGCTGCATCAGAATGGAATAGCCCTTTATTTTGGCTTACCATAACGTAGTAATTTTCATCAAAAACTCTTGGTGTAATCCTATCCAATGGAACAACTGATTGGGTGTCATTTGGATTTGGCGTGCATTTAGTCTTTAAGAATGCAGCATAACTAGGAGATAATGAAGGGTCTGTGTCTCCTCGTCCCGAGAAGTTGTATAGTCGGCTCTGAAAGACGAAGCAGTGACCTTGTCCAATGGTGTGCGAACCTACACGACCGTAATGAAAATTTTATCATCGTTGACTTTCAAATATAATATGAATGTCGCATTATTGAAATTGAAATTTACCTAATAAGACTACCAAATCCTTTGTAGTTAGACCCAATGATGCAAAGTTTTGTTTAAGACTTGAGAAGTTGAAAAATGGAGATGGTAAAAGAGTATCTGCATCTGAAGCCAATGAGATTTTTCCATCCTTTCTACCAAGAGGAACTTCCCAAAAAGGTCCATTTATCTGTAACATGTAATTAAATAACGATTGTTCATTAATAACGCATGTTGATTAAGACGACATATTCACATACCATCATGCATGAAATGCTTTATACCGTTCGGATGGCATCTCGAGAAGATAAAGCTAATATATCAGCACAAGAAACAACACCAGGACATTGTTTTTCTAGAGCAGATTTAATAGCATTAACGACTTCGTACCCCCTGAGTGTCACGTTGGGAAGAGCAGTCTTCTCCGTTCGGTTGTTGGACTCCGTTGGATCTATTAATACAGAACCATCACACCCCTAAAAATATTAAACCATTGTAAATTTAGAGTATGTCAGAAATGTGTTAAAGTACATAAACCTAAAAGTGATATAAGAATATATTATATTATACAGTAAATTTGTTGTTTTCTTCTTGCTTTTAATGTTGTCTCTAAATTATGAAAACTACTGGAGAAAACGTAAAATAACATAGGTACTTACACATGTATTAATTACAAATCTCAATTTATAGTATCCTTTAACTTTTAGATGAAGCCTTCAATTTGATCAAGCTATATTATTGTTATTATTATATAATTATATCAGACTAAATCTCTTAAATTAATTTTTAAAATACGAAATTCAATGCCACATTCAAATTCATAATCCGGATTTATTACTCCAGATTTTATGGTCATATACTCATATACGCACCAATGTATTTCATCTTTATAAACGAGGGTTTTATCAAAAAGCAAAATATGGCAAACTAAAAAAGAAAAGTTTAGAAGCAATCATATTTATACGTGTGTTTAATCATTTACCTCGGCTATAGGAGCATAAATGAAAGACACTTAGTGTGATTTAAGTAATATTAGAAGTAAAATATTATCTTAGTAAATAATGAAGAAAGTATTATATAGTAGAGGGAATAATAATAATAATAATAATAATAATAATAATAATAATAATAATAATAATAAACATACATACCCTAACAAAACAGTCATGAAAGACCATTCTAAGCAAACCGGGAGCAAAGCCGGGAATATTCGAAATATATTGCTCAGTAATCCTTTTAGCAATGTCCTCGACACCAGGGCACGAGTACTTGTAATAATCTAAAGACAATTCTTGAGCGTTCACCATGGCAAGCAACAAAAAGAAGGAGAACAACTTTTGAAATATCTTAGTTGTCATTGTAAAAGTTATTGTAATTTGTGAGTAGAAATGTAATGTAATGAAGTGTTGTAATTTGTGAGTAGAATGTTTGTGCTTTTATAGTTGAAGTATGGGAATAGTCCGCATGAAAAGTTCTTCAAACAATGTAAGTATTATTTTAAATTGGCAAAGTCTGATAGATTATGAATCAATAATTAGTTTTGAAGGGATGATAGTCAACTCATGTGGGCTTGCTAGATGGTAATGACAATGAATTTTACTATAAGTAGAAAGTCAACGCTTTATGGTTTATTGTTGAATCATTCTTATTTGTGCGGAAATTCCATATACTCCTTTTGTAGCGATTATATGCTATTATGAAAAAAAATATATATATTAAATTTTTAATCAAACATTTGTCGATTTAACCCTTTTGTAGCGATATTTGCTATTATGAACGATGCATTTAGTTTATTAATTATAAAGACAAGCATTATATATGTCCCACACACAAATTGTATAAACTTGCATAACTTACTCCATATCACTATACTTCCTATATTTTATTTTTATACAATTTAATTTGTTATTTTGATCATTTATATATTCAACTATTCGCATTTAAAAATTATAAAAAATTTTAAATTATAAAAGTATACGACTAGACGATTTAACATCTATAAAATTATTTTCCACTAATTTTATTAAAATAATTTTTTTTAATAGTTGTAGTCGATATATTTTTTCCAATAACTATTTAAATATTTTTTAATGTTTCACTACAAGAAAAGTTATTTTTAGCAACAGAAAAAGTCGTTGCTAAAAACCTGATTTCGTTGCTAAAAATGATTTTTGCAACGAATTCCATTGTTGCGGGTACAGCCGTAGCTAAAGCTTTTTGCAACGACTATGGTGGTTGCAAAAGGTATCTATTTTTTGCAACGAGTTCTTTTGTAGCAGAAGAAGTATCGTTGCAATTCCTTACAACGATTTTAGCAATTCATTTGCAAATTTCAACATTTGTAGCTCTAAATTAGAAAAGGAGAGAAAAGCACACACCTTGCCTCAAAACTGCTCCTAGTAGAGCTCACCGCCGAGCACATGGAGCAAATTATCCAGGGCGGCAAATACATGTCATTTACTTTAATGCTGTAGCAGGTATCACTCTTTGAATTCTCGACTGACTCCCCAACTTTTGTAAACAGTCCTTTTGACTGCAAGGCCTCAACTTTTCTGATTTCCTTGCACCTCACCTACAAAACCAGATTTCTCATGGTTAAGTAATACACCAACCGGATAACTGAAATGATTTAGAGACACAGTTTGCAACAGACTAAGGGAATGTTTGGTAGCTGCTTTTGAAGGGTTGGAAATGAAATAATAAGAGAATCCATTCCCTAATTTGTTTTTTTAATGTGTGGGTAATGTTTCGATTACTTTGCTTGCCATAAGTGATTCTGTAACAGATCAGCCCCGACCCGTTAAAACCGATCAGTGAACACAAGATGTGAGCAATTCGAGTCTGCTCTTGACTCTCAAGGATTGTGCCTTGTTCTTATTATCCAAAAAACTAACTAAACATTACAAGGCTGGCTCTATATGTAGCCTAAGCCCTAAAAAACAACTAAAAATAACAATATTCTAACTAACATACAAAGACTAATTAATAGTGAAATATGGATAATGCCCTTGGACACTTTGACCCAATTCATCACATATTCTTTTACATTGTTACAACAATGACATGGGAGGTAATAAATAAACAAGTGAACTCATCCTCATCAAATAAACAAGTGAACTCATCCTCATCTCCTCTATCACCATTACCACACCCTTACCCCTCTTTATACCAAACAATTAATAACAATACTAAAACTTGTTGCTAAAAACAAGTTTTCTTGTAGTGTTTGTAGTAACCACTTCCCCCTGTCAAATTTATTATTAATAATATATTCATTCCTTGTGAGAACAATTTAAGGAACGAGGAAGTATGAAATTATATATTGTCCCACTATTTCGCTAATATTCCTTGCGAGAACAATTTTAAGCAACAAAGAAAGTATTAAATTAGCTTAACTTCTTGTATGACTACACGAAAATTTCTTAATTCAATCTTTACTATTATCTTCTTTTCAATAATAAAAATGATTTGATCCTTATACTCTATACATATTTCCTAAAAATATGTCAATGAATATTGTATTTTGATTTATATGAATGTTGCTTAAAAATTATGAAAACAAAAATTCATTAATAGCTATATTATATATGTGCCATACACAAATTGTATAAACTTGCACCTTTATACATACTTCCTCCATTTCACCGTACTTGCTATATTTGATTTTTATGCAATATAATGTGCTATTTTGATCGTTTATATATTAAAATATTCACATTTAAAAATTATAAAAACTTAAATTATTATTAAAGTATGCGATTAGACCATTTAAACAACATCATACTTGCCTATATTTTTTTCTAAAATATTAGCCGCAATGTATAAAATAAGCTAAAATGATAAATAGTGTTAAAAATTATTGTATAGTGAGTATCGCCGAAAAAGAAGTAATAATGATAATTTATCATTTGTATAGTAGTTCACACTTAACGTATAATAGCAATTTAATATTAATAAAAAATGTGTTTATTCAAGCAATGCAAATAGGAGTACATAATAATTTGTAAACCTAGATGCTAGATTACGGATATATTGGGGCCAACTGCCGAGTTTGGATTAGTATCAACTAGATGGGAATGCAGACCTAGACGCATTTATATTTGTAGTTCTAGTGATAAATTTAGCGATAGAAACCTCATTTCTCATTTAGCGATAAATTACGCAATAAATTTTTTGTCGCTAAACTTGTATTTGAATTTTAAATTTGGACTTCAAATCCTTTCTCATTTCAATTTACAAACCTTTTTCTCTCTTTCTCCTACTTCTTTTTACTTACTAAAATTTCTCCTCCTTCTCTCTATGTTTCACCATTCAATTCAACGGCTTTCCAATGATTGTCCAGTAGTTTCTTCCCTTTCCACAGCTAACTCATAATCTCATACTTCAACTATGTTTTTTGTTGTCAAATTTCATGGTTGATTTGGTTCATTGTTTATGTGATGTTTCATGTTCAATTATATGGCTATTTTTGTTTGAGTTTGTTCATTTTCATGGGTTTTTCTTTTAAAATTTCATATAATTTCATATTTACTTTCATGGCTGCCGAAATTTTAACTTACATTGTTGGAATATGTATTATTTCATGGATGGTTTTGTCTTTTTTTTTTCTTTTTTTTATTTTTTTGAATTTCATAGTTGTTCTTTTCGAATTTATTTTTCTATATTCAACTAAAATAAAAATCATTACCAACAAAATATATCATAATCATAACTAACACAACTAAGCCTTAAAACAATTTATGAAAATATTTCCATCCCTCAACCATCGCACCACCAACATATAACATAAGAGCACACACCATCAAAATTTCATCCCTAAATTAAACCCTAATCAATTCATTGTTCAAAGATAACATATTGAATTATTACCCACAATAAAATTTAATAAAAATAATACATAATCAACCCAAAACTCATAAACTTGGTAGATTCTAATTAAAACAACAAGATATCTAGTATCCAAAGCTGCCTGAAATGCTTCCCAAAATTTTGACACATATCTAGTATCATGATCAGACACTATAGATCTAGGGACACCATGATATTGCAAAACATTCTTAAGGTAAGCTCACGCCAACTGATCTATATCCCACTGATTGTTCATCGGAATGAACCTAGCACTCTTGGTGAGTCTATCGACGACTACCCATAACGTATCATTTCGCTACCTAGTCCTCGATAAACCTAAAACAAATTCCATGGAGATGTCATCCCACTTCCAAACAGGAATATCCAATGGTTGGAGTAAACCTTCAGGCCTCTTATGTTCACTTTTGACTTTTTGACATGTCAGACACTTGGAAACAAATTTAGCAATATCTCTTTTCATCTCAGACCACCAGAATGTTTGCTTCAAGTCTTGACACATTTTATCCTATCCCGGATGAACAGAATACTTTCAACTATGAGCCTCTGTCAAGATTTTATCCTTGAGCTTTGTACAAGTAGAAGGTACACGCCATCGATCCTTGTTTCGATCGCTACCATCCTCAAATAACGTGAATCCTTCAGCTTTCCCTTTTTTAACTTGCTCCCTCATTTTCTCTAATAAGGAGTCACTCACTTAATTTGTTAAAATTTCCTCAAAAATTGAAGGTCGGATAGATAAGGCTACTAACCGGGACTCTAGCTTCCCGTGTTGCACAATCTCGAGATTTAATCTTTCTATGTCTCTTTTCAACTCTCTAGGAACAGTCAAGGAAGATACGAAATGATTGGTCTTTCTACTCAAAGCATCGGCTACCACGTTCACCTTACCCTCATGGTAATTAAACTCCACCTCATAGTCATTAATCAACTCTGGCTAGCTTCGCTTGCTCTTGTTCAAAATTTGTTGTGTGTACAAGTATTGCAAGCTGTGATGATCAGTATAAATCTTGCACTTCACTCCGCACAAGTAATGTCTCCAAATTTCCAGAACAAAGACAATGGTTGGTACTCTAAATTATGAGTCGGGTAATTAACTTCATGTGGTGTAAGTTGCCTTGATGTATAAGCAATAGCTTTCGATCTTGCATCAACACACACCCTAACCCATTTTTCAAGGCATCATTATACACAAGATATTCAGATGTGCTATCTGAACGGGTTAAAACCGATGCAGTAGTCAATCTCTCCTTCAATATTTGGAAGGCTTCCTCACACTCCTCAGTCCACTCAAATTTCTCGTCTTTCTTCATCAAATTGGTCATCTGTCGGGCAATCTTCGAGAAGTCCTTCAAAAATCTTCTATAATAATTAACTAGCCAATCCCTCACCACCTCAATCTTAGCTAGATCCACGGCAACTCCCTCCTTGGATACAAAATGCCCTAGGAATGTTACTTTCTCAAGCCAAAACTCACACTTAGAAAATTTGTCATACGATTGATTCTCCCGAAGTATCTGCAATACATTCCTCAAATGCTGCTCGTGCTCTCCCTCATCCTTAGAATACACTAAGATATCATCAGTGAAGACCACAATGAACTTATCAAGACATGCACTTAATACCCGATTCATGATACACATAAAAGCTAATGGTGCATTTGTCAACTCAAATGGCATGACTGTAAACTCAAAATGCCCCTAGCGAGTCCTAAAGGCCGTCTTTGGTACATCTGTCTCAGAAATTCTCAACTAATGATAGCTAGACCTCAAGTTGATCTTGGAAAAAATTTCAGTTCCCTTAAGTCGGTCAAACAAGTCGTCAATCCTCAGTAAAGGATATTTGTTCGTCACAGTTTCCTTGTTCAAATCATGGTAATCTATGCATAGTCTCATACTCCCATCCTTCTTGTGAACAAACAACACAGGTGCCCCCAGGGCGAAACACTGGGACTTATGTACCCTTTCTCTAATAACTCTTCTACTTGCTTTCTCAATTCTTTCATCTCTGTTGGTGCCATCCTATAAGGTGCTCTAGATATAGGTCTCGTCCCCGGTATTAAGTCTATGGTAAATTTAAAGTCTCAAGTAGGTGGCATTCTAAGTATTTCATCTGGAAAGACATCCATAAACTCTTTTACGCTAGGAACAGATTTAGGGGTCACAGCCTCGTCCTCTATCCTTCGAACATTACACAAGTAACATGGTAATCCTTGTCTCAGTAATCCTTTCATCCTCAAGGAAGATACCACTTTAGCCCGTAACTCCGAAGTACCCTTATTATACTTTACCCTTTTTCCCTTAGGCCCCACAAGCCTTACTTCTTGTTTATCACACTCAATCTCTGCCTTAAAATGACCTAACCAATCCATCCTGAGAATAATGTCTAAGTCATACATATCAAGCTCATAGAAGTCACTAGGAAAAATGACATCCCCTATAGTCAAAGAAACTCCTCTATATACCTAGTACACTCTCCCGATGGAATCTCTACGACATTAGACGTGGATTCAAAGCTCTTTAATCCTAGCGTCTCAATCTTCAATATGCATACAAAAGAATCAAATGCTCCAGTATCAAAGAATACTTTAACAGGTACTAAATTCACTTGGAACATACCTGTCACCACATCTCTTGCCAACTCTGCCTCCTTGCTATTGATAGCTCTCAACCTCCTAATAGTCGGATGAGCTACAGTTGTACTGACTCCTCTATTGCCATTCTCGGTGTTGTTCCTATTAAATCCTCCAGACTTGAAGCTACTTTGAGGAGTGCGGTTTCCATTCCATTTCCTCTGATGGTTCTGATTCCTACCACTGTGGTTGTTCCCGTTCTTATTATTTTCGAAATTTCCCGGCTTAGAGTTTTGTGGACCAATATGTTGTTGAGTTGGATGTCCATGCTTCGCAAAACACTCATACTCTCGGTGTCCTAGCTTGCCACGGTATTTGCATTCCACCAAGTTTCCATTGCAGTCTTTCCCCGGGTGATTGTTGAGTCACTTGGCGTAGAAGTAGACCCTTTCCTTGACATAACAATCCTTGATCACCTTCCGATCATTGGCACCTCCCAACTGAGGCTTACCATTTCTCCCATTCTCGAGGTGTTGGTTATTGAAGCTTCGATGTCTCTTGTTGTTATGGAAGTTTGCTAAATAAACCTCTCCTTCCTTTTCTCCCCACTAGTGGCTGCCACACTACTCATCTCAGGCTTTTTTCCTTTATTCATCTTAATCAAGCTCCCAACTTATGCAACCCTTTGGTACATAGCGTCCAAAATGTTGTGTCTTTTGCTATCCATGTGAACTTGCACCTCATTCACCAATCCTAATTCAAATCTTTAGATCTTCTTTTCTTCGGTAGGGACGTCATCAGGGCAGTATTTGTCATATTGCATGAATTTTCGTATTATTCATCCATGGACATTTCGCCTATCTCAAGCCTAGCAAATTCATTGGACTTTTGCTTCCTGATATGCAGAGGGTAACACACTTCTCGAATCATCGTCTTGAATTCCTTCCAACTCAGCAGATTATCGGGATCACTCATCACGTTATCTCTTGCGTTTGACCACCAATAGTCTGCCTCTTCTTGAAGGTAGAATGCAGCCCGGTCTACCCTCAAGTTCTCAAGGCATTGCATCACACTGAACAATTTGTTAAACTCTCACAACCAACTTTCTAAAGCTGCAGGTTTCCCAGCCCCTGAGTGCGTAGGAGGTTTGTTCTGAGAGATTCTCCTCCTCATAGAGTTAGCTATCTCTACTGTCGACTTAGACTTTGACCTCCTTTCCTCAACCAGTTCCATAACCAGCTCACAATAGTACCTTACTAGAAGAGTGTTGTGTTAAATGCTTGCTAAATAGAGGAGGCATTTCCTGTTATCATCATATCCAACACGAATATAAGTTTATTTTTCCATCTATGCCAAAATGACAAGGAAGTGTGGTGTCGAAAATCTTAACTCACTATCTAAACTTAACTACATGCGTACTCCTACCTCCATGATGATCAACCTTATATAATATTACACTTATCTTTATTTTCAGTTGCAAACACGAACTGTATAATCTTGGTTCAAAGGATTTCGTAAATGAACAGTTGAAAGACGGAATTCATGAATAGGAAATGAATATTGTCATATATAGATTCTCGAGCACCCAAGACATAACTCATTAACCTTCTCATACCAATAAGGTTCAAATTAACATTACATTTATGTATTATTATACAAAATTTAGTAGGTTGTACCAAATGATTCACTAACACTAAATAATGCTCAATATTGCAAAGATCGTAACTAACATCTATTAAGTAAGCCAATGTTCGTAAGAAAGTCATAAGTGTGAACAACTTACACTTATGTGTCTAATATTAAGTTACTAAACTTTATTCTACTTATGCACATGAAATGATAATCACAATCCAAAAAATTACCTGTATATCTATCCCATATCAACCCCAACTCTCACGCGTAACGTTAACTTCAAAAAATTTCTTAAAGAACTTTAAAACACAAGCGTCAAAGTAGGAACCACTGGCTCTGGTAACCACCTGTAACACCCCTGAATTTCTAACCCCTTAAATGAAACAAAAATCGTGAAGGACGGGAGGAAATTTAGGTGTTACATAAAAAGAAAAAGTAAACGAAATTAAATAAACGTTAAAGATTAACTTTAAAGAGGTGAGTGGAAATTTCGGCAACATTTCTACTAAAAACTGAGGATATGACAAGGATATACAGATAGATAACATAACTAAACTAATCTGAGGTCTTTAATGCGTTTCAAAAATATGTCATGACAGGATGAATCATCGTCAGCTCCTCAAATCATCAACTCTAACGAGGATCGTGGTTCTAGTGTTAACGCATCGGTTTGACAGATACTAACAGAATATTCATTACTGTCATACATCTAAAAACTATGCAGCGAAACTATGGATCATACAAGGAGTAACATGGCTCCATACAAAATAATTATACAACCCCAAAAGAAAACTTTACAAGTAATGTAAGAGCTAGTAAGCATTAGGTAACTTGTATAACAATTTCTACAATCGTACTCCACTCTTTCCCCCAATGCAATGCAAAAGAAGCGATATACCTGTTATGTCAAATTATGATCCTCCTGCTGCTCAACATAATAACCATAGTCAAATGTATCATAGCAGGAACATCATAGAGAGTCATGAATAAACAACAACAAACACATACACGTTAGTAATCAATGAAATTATAACAATTAAAATCATAGAACAAGGGAATAGACGACGACATAGCACAACAATAATGAATTTACTCATCTGACAAAACACTTATATTTACCCATGATTTCTCTTCAACTTCTAATCCTTTGAAGTATATTCAAAAGTAGTGGATCTTTTCTCTATTCATGGCATAGTGACACGACTAAGGGCGTTATTGGCCACGCGGCGCCCATGACAAAGTATGAGCTCATACCCCCTCCAGCTGACCCTCTTAGGTCCTACCTTCGGGAAAAACTAACACACTGGGGTACTAATCTAGTGAAGAGGCCACCATATTGAAGTTTGCAAGGCCCGTATGGTCGTATGGTAACACCTCGATCAAGGGGCGATATCAGCCACCCGGCGCCCAATTAGAAAAGTATGCTCATACCCCTCGTACGATAATCACATCGGATCTCACCTAGGGGACTACTAAATCAACCAGAGATAATCCAATTGAGTCACACCAACTTATCCTAATCAAGGCTCAATAACTAGGGGATCACTTCGATACCACAAACAATCATAGTGCGTTCTCTACTATTTAGAATTTTATTCTCATAGTCTCTTCATATTTTCATTCTACTTGCCTATACCACTATTATGACTAATCGATAGCATAGTTTACTTTCTGGCACTCCATAATTCTAACACGATGCATATAATCATGAATTATTGATAATACCTTGAAACGATGAATATGATAATTAATTACTACGTGTATGTACCTGTAAGCTGGTACTGCACAATCAAAAGTCACAAAGATCACCCAATTAAAGTTCTACCTTCCTCTTATGAAATGGGAACATATATAGTTAGGAGTAGAACTAATAAGTCCCCTTAAACTACTTTGTCATATCAACTAAATACCAAAGTAACCGCTATCACCCATTCGACATGAGTTTTCTATTACTCTAGCACGCAAACAACTCATTCAATACAAGTTAAAAATCATTAATTCAACACAACATAAGCCTCTTCATCAATATAAAAGCAAAAGTATATGTGTATTATTCCTTTTCATCAACTAGTTTTGAGTCTATCAGTTCGCGTTACCCAAAAACAACTAATCACAACTAAGCTTTACAATTTTAATATAAAACTAATATAACGATAAGGCAAATCTTACAGTTATCGAATCGCGATATCATTTGTTACATTCTCCAAAGCTAGAATATAATCAAAACAACATGACAACTAACTTTAGCAACCATCAACGATAAGTTGACATTATGCTCTTGGTTTTACTAAAATTATGCATTTATAACTTCAATAACGGCCTACTAAGAGTACTTGTAATTCACAACAATTATCAACTATTACTTCCAACTAGCAACCAAAACCATTTCTTTAGTCAACTATAATAAAAGTCCTTACCAACTAAATATATCATAATCATAACTAAAACAACTAAGCCTTAAAACAATTTATGAAAATATTCCCATCAATCATCATACAACCAACATATAACATAAGACCACACACCATCAAAATTTCATCCCTAAATTAAACCCTAGTTAGTTCATTGTTCGAAGATAACATATTTAATTATTACCCACAATAAAATTCAATAAAATTAATACATAATCAACCCAAAACTCATAAACTTGGTAGATTCTAATTAAAACAACAAGAAATCAATCATTTAGGGGAGTTATGGCTTACTAAGGTGAAGTAAGCGGAAAAATGAAGAGGGACGGAGTTGGTATGGTGGTGTGGTGATACAGGCGCAGCCCAAAGGCGCCAGTGGTGGTGCAGGATGCCTGCTGCTACCGTGGGCACAACCACAACGTGGCTGCTGCTGGTAGCCATGGTGGAAGCGGCAGCTGTTGGTTTGGGTTGTGGTGAGGATACAGCCGTGAAGGAGAAGAGAATAAGGTCAGCTGATTTGTTTTTGTGTTTGAAAATGAGGTAGTGTCTCACCTCAAACCCTAAGTCACCACTTTATTCTATATATTTATTTATTCACTTATCTATATATTTGTTTACTTATTTATTGATTTATTTTTCATTGACCTCCTTGTAAGGCCTAACTAAAAGACTCAACTTTAATGTGCTCACAAAAAAAATAAAGTAATAATTTTAATTCAAACGATCCTTATTTTTGTAATCGCAACTCTATTTTTTTATATAACCTTGTGGACATTTAAATTCGTGTATGAAAGTAATATATTAAAAATTAACTAAAAATAATTTAATGTAATTATAAAATATCTAACGATTATTATAATATTAATTAATTACATCATTAAAATCTCGGGGTGTTATACTAATGATTACCTTTTCTAAAATTTCTCCTTCAGTGTTGTATGTTATGCATCATTTATGGCGTGGGCTGGGTTGAAGATTCCTCATAGTAATATTCATGAGGTGTTCTCACAAATCCACAACATCAGGGGATCAATGGTGAGAAGGAAGATCTGGTTTGCTTGCTTCTGTTCAATCATTTACTGGATATGGTTTGCAAGGAATCAAGCTGTATGGAAGGGGATAATACTTACTCGTCAGAAGATCGCAGCATGCGTTAAATAGGAAGTTTGCTTAACATTGCATTGCTAGATGTAGTGCTGATCATAAAAGCTGGATTGATAAACTATGTAGTTAAGTTGAGCCATATTGTCTTTGTCTCTTATAATTCATGTTTAGGTTTTGTTTATTGTATAATCTTGGAATCGGTTTTAGGGTTTGAGCTTGGTTCCATCCTAGATGATTCGAGGCACTCCCCTTGAAGTTTGTATTTTAATTAGATCTTGGTAATAAAATTTTCTATTCACCAATAAAAAGGGAAAATTGCTTTTAAAAGGTCAACCTTTAGCTCGTCTGCAAATAAAGAACTAACCTCACGTTTATTCTATAAAGGTCCAACCTTTACTTCCTATTTGAAATGAAAAAGCTACCAGGTTATAGCTACCTAGAGTAACATGTTACTCTATCTCATTTAATTGGAAAGTCACATGTCATGTTATAATTGAGTGCCATAATTTTATTTTAAAACTAAAAATACAAAAAAGGACTCTTTTTTTCCTTCCTCTTTCCCTCTCTTTAGTGGCAAATACGTATATATTAGTTACTTAGATTACTAAATAATTAGTTACAATTGAATAGTAAAATCTTCACCAAACATCATCTTCTTTGATTTCTTTTTTTTTTTTTTTTATCTAATATGGTTTGATTTTGATTTGGTAGCAATTTCAATGATTCAAAAAAAATCTTGTAAGCAATTTTTTTCCAAATTCAATAACATTCTTTTTGATACTCCTTTTTTTCTTAATCCAAGTTACATTTGTTAAACTTTACTGTAATACATGGATTTTTATTATGAGCCTAAGTTAGATTTGTTATTTTGGATGTATGAGAATTAGGGTTGGATTTGGAAATGATTTGTTAATTCTTGCCAGTTCGTTGTTAATTATTGTTGTGTTATATGAGTTGTTATAGTTGTAGTAAATGTCGATTAGTATTCTTCTCATTGCCATTGCCAATCAATAACAATAGTTAATTAATTTTTTTAAATATTATTTTTAAGATTTTTACATAGGTGACATGAACAATTATATTAATTTCTATTTCAATAAAATTAAAAAAATTTACTAACAAAATATAAACTTTGTGTCTTTGTAAGTTTGCCAATAACAATTTTGTTTGTTTGTTCACAAATGAGAGGGACGAAAACCAGAGCATAGTTTAGGCATTGACAACACCACATGTCTTCCTAACTTCACCTTGATTACCAGTAAGTACCCCAAGTTTAATCATCTTCGACATAGATGCACTAAAATCTTGAGCAAAAGTTGATCTCTTAGTTTTAATTTGCTGGTAGATGTAGCTCTTAGTCTCAGCATTAGTCAAAAGAGCAGCATCAGAATGGAATAGCCCTTTATTTTGGCTTACCATAACGTAGTAATTTTCATCAAAAACTCTTGGTGTAATCCTATCCAATGGAACAACTGATTGGGTGTCATTTGGATTTGGCGTGCATTTAGTCTTTAAGAATGCAGCATAACTAGGAGACAATGAAGGATCTGTGTCGCCTCGTCCCGAGAAATTGTATAGTCGGCTTTGAAAGACGAAGCAGTGACCTTGTCCAATGGTGTGAGAACCTACAAAATCGCAATGAAAATTTTATAGTGGCTGACTTTCAAATATAATAAGAATGTTGTAGTGAAATTGAAACTTACCTAATAAGACTACCAAATCTTTTGTAGTTAGGCCCAATGATGCGAAGTTTTCTTTAAGACTTGAGAAGTTGAAAAATGGAGATGGTAAAAGAGTATCTGCATCTGAAGCCAATGAGATTTTTCCATCCTTTCTACCAAGAGGAACTTCCCAAAAAGGTCCATTTATCTGTAACATGTAATTAAATAACGATAATGCATGTTAATTAAGAAGACATATTCATATACCATCATGCATGAAATGTTTTTTACCGTTCGGATGGCATCTCGAGATGATAAAGCTAATATATCAGCACAAGAAACAACACCAGGACATTGTTTTTCTAGAGCGGACTTGATTGCATTAATGACTTCGTACCCCCTAAGTGTCACGTTGGGAAGAGCTGTCTTCTCCGTTTGGTTGTTGGACTCTGTTGGATCTATTAATACAGAAGCGTCACACCCCTATAAAATTACAACATTTTAAATTTAGAGTAAGTCAAAAATGTCTTGAATACTTAAACCTAAACATGATATAGGAATATAATATTTTATTCGGTAAATTTGCAGTTTTTTTGTTTTTAATATTGTTTTGTAATTATGAAAATTACACGAGAAAACTTGAAATAATATAGGTAGTTAAAGTTGTTTGGGAAAACTTTTAAGTAATACACTAGCATCGAATAAATTATAATGTTAGTAAATGATAAAGAAAGTATTATAGTAGAGGGAATAATAATAGATATACCCTAACAAAACAGTCATGAAAGACCATTCTAAGCAAACCGGGAGCAAAGCCGGGAACATTAGAAATATATTGCTCAGTAATCCTTTTAGCAATGTCCTCGACACCAGGACACGAGTACTTATAATAATCTAAAGACAATTCTTCAGCGTTCGCCATGGCAGATATCATGGCAAGCAACAAAAAGAATGAGAATAACTTTTGAAATATCTTAGTTGTCATTGTAAAAGTTCTTGTAATTTTTTGTTTTTTGTTTGAGTAAATAGAAATGTAATGTAATGGAAGTGTTGTAATTTGTGAGTAGAATGTTTGTGGTTTTATAGTTGAACTCTGGTCTGACTGGATAATGAAGTCAATAATTAATTGATTTCAATAGAAGGCATGCTGGTCAAGGATTATTGAATGAAGTTTGACATTATTAGCTAAATGGTTGATTGTTTTTCCAGTTTGACATTATTGTATGAATATGTAAATGATGACTTGAATCATTCTTATTTGTGGGAAATACCATGTAATCTTTCTAAGTCAATAAAAAGGAAAACTATATTTTGGAATCATCTTATCAAGTTGATCGTTCTTTTTTGAATTTTGTGTTATATTTTATTTATTGTTTCTCCAAAAACTCTTTCTATTTATGTCATAAATTTTGAACATAATTAACCTTGTTTATCCTCATTTTAATATTTTTTTAATGTTAATGGTCACATATGTATTCTACCAACTTTATTTTAACATTTTTATATTACTTATGACCTCTACCCGTTTTTCACAAACTTTATTAAAATACTTTTTGAATAGTATTTGGGGTCGTTATATTATTTCACTAAGTTTATTATAATACTTTTTAATGCTTATGGTCTTCACTTTTTCCATTGAATTTATTATTCAATAAAATTGTATACTTATTATTAAAAAGATTCTTTTAATTCACATGAACATTCCTTGTATGAATAACTTTAAGTAAGAGAGGAGTATTGAATTAGATTAACTTTCTATATGAATACACGAAATATCTTTGTTCAATCATTACTATTAACTTTTTATCAATAAATAAAAATGATTTCATATTCTATATATACTTGCTAAACATATGTCATTGAATATTTTTAATTTATATGAATCTTCCTTAAAAATTATGCAAACAAATATTTGTTAATTTTTAATGAAACATTTCTCGATTTAACCGTTTGTGTAGCGATATTTATGAACGATGTATTTAGTATATTAATTCTTTTTATTATTAGTATTATTGTTTTCTTTTTATTTTGTAGTTGGTTCTACTTATTTATCTTATTTATAGGCATTTAATTTCTTTCCCGTGTAGATACGTCTCTTTATCTTTCTCGAGTCGGGGGACTCATTTGGTCGCGCTCTCCTTTATGGGTATGAGTTTCGCTTAAGTCTAATTTTAGCAAAAAATTAGACGATAAACCTTTTGACGCTAAACTTTAATTCGGATTTTAAACTTTTATTAGGTTTTTAAATTTAGACTTAAGCGACAAATTAGACAAGTTTAGCGACAAAAACTTCATAGCTAAACCTTTTGTCTCATTTTGTTCATTTTCGTGGGTGTTTTTTTTGGAATCTTTTATTATGTGCATCTACATGTGGATTAGAAGGTTCGAGGTTCAACCCTTACTGGGTGTAGATATCAATTGGGAGGTTTCTTGACTGCGCGCATCTCTCTTTACTCTCCTCTTGTGGAAACATGTATGATTTGTCCGCATCTTTCAGGAAAAAGAAAATCCTCACCCTGACCTTGCCTTATGCGGGATATTAGGAATGTCATTTACCTTTTTTATGTATAGTTTTTGAGTATTATTTACAAAAATAATTGAATATTTTTTATTATTGTTAAATAATAATAGTAATAATTATTATTGTTATGGTAATATTTATTCTATTATTAATTTATTTAATAAGTAACATCACATTACTAAAATATCCTTTGACCTTCATTAGTTGACCTTGACTTTCGGTCAAGGGGCTTTTTAGTAATCCCCAACCTCCTTACTTGGCCCATGGGCTAATAACTTCCCAAAAACCCTAACTTTCCTTATGAAACTAACCATTACTCCTCACCATCATGATTCCTTTCCACCATTATAAATGGAGACAACCAGCAGTAAGGGAGGATCATCAGATAAGAAGCCTTTATCTAATTCTTTCAACCCTCCTCACTAGTCCACAAAAAATACAAAGCAACTTCCATCCTCACACTCACATTTCTGCATTCTTCATCTCATCATTCATTCATTAATCTTGGATCTCCGTTCTAACTTGAGCGTCGGAGGGGTTTTCCGGGAGATCATCCCCGGGCAAGGCTAACGTGTTGTGTTGCAGGAATTCAGGTCTGTTTCGTTTCGCGAATTGCTGCTCCCGACAACGCTTCCACCTCCAGTATTAAGAGTGTCTTACACTTCCTCGTTTCACAACCAAAACAATTACTATTATTTTTTAATATTAATAAAAGATTGATATTCATTTTTTTTTTAAAACCGCGAAATTGACTAGCGACAAATTGGGCAACATGTATTTGTTTTTGTTAAGGCTAGCGATAATTTTGGTGACAAAATATTTTTTTAGCAAAAAAAAAACTACCAACAAAGCGCTTTGTCGTTAAACACAATTTTTGCTTTGTCGCAAAATGGTTTTATTATTGTAGTGATTTTTCAGTCAGTTGTTATAATACACATACTAGTAGAAATTAAAAACATTAATAATATTAAACTTAAAAATATTATATTGGATCTAGGAAAATTACATACAATAATTCAATGTTTTCATGATTTTTCTAAAACAATTCCATCTTTTTATTAACCATGAATAATTCCAACTTTAGGAGGATTTTGCCTAGAGTAAACTCGGATAAATAAATGACCTGCTAAAGTAGGTAATTTACCAAAAAAGAAGTCTGAAAATTAATTTAAAATTAAAGAATTTTTAAATTTACATTAAATATTGTGAAAAATAAAAAAAACAGAAAAAAAACACTTTTTTATATTATTTTGACATTTTTTTAATTTATCTTTTTTTAAAAAAAATATAAAACTTGTTATTGCAAGTCATCTAATTATAGGGTTTACTCTAGGAAAATACTCCCTAAAGTTGAGAATATTCATAGTTAATCAATAAGTTGGAATTATTATAGGAAAATAAAAAAAATTGGATTATTCTAGGTGATTTTACCTTGCGTCTATTAGTATAGTTTTAATCGTATAATTAGCATAGTATTAGTAGTCTTATTAGTATACTATGTTTCTTTTAATTAGTATTAGTTTTAGTATATTGTTATTATTATTATTATTTTAGTTTTTACTAAGCACCCGACAAAATAAATTGAGTTAGTGCAAAGATTGTTTTTGCACTAGGATTAATTTCGTATTTTTGCACAAGTCAGAGAGAATATATAGTGGTAGATTATTTGGGAGCTCTACAAACCCTAAATGCTAGGAAATTCCTTCCTATATTTTAGTGCCAGTTGTTACGTAGTACATTTTTCCAACAATATTTTACTTAGCTTAGACCTTAAAGTCAATTTTCTACTGATATGGCCTTCCCTTATTAGAGGTAAAGTAGGTCATCGAATACATGGAAGCTCTTGTTGCCCAAAATGAGTAAGCTAATTACTTTTGTTTGAAAAGTAGCTTTCGCTCCGTTCATTTTAGTGTGCATCAAAATGTAGCATCATTGTTCCATTACATCCATGCATCATACGTTAGATGCTTGATGAAATTTTAGAATATTTCCTAAATGTAATACCTAGATTGGTCTAAGGTATGGCTTGTTGTCATTGTTATGGGAACTAATCCGTCTACAATGGTGCTAGCATATTCTCCCTTCAGGAAACCTTGGAGTCTTGGAACGTGTCTTGGGGACAAGTCTCCTTTTGGAAACAAGCTCTTTTGAAATAACCGTGTCTTAAAAATGTTCCAATTAATGGGGGTTATTCTCTTTTGAAGTGATTCTTTTGGGAGGTATTATTCTTGGAATTATTTTGTCAAGGAGCTTTCCTTTAGGAGGAATTGACCTCCCAAACTATTATGTTTGCAGTAATCTGCATTAAAAATTTTTCTAATGTGAACAATTCCACCTAAAAAGCATTTATCATAAGGGAATCTTGTGAGAACTTATTTTTGGGAATTGGGAGTTATCTTCAAGGTGAACAATCCCTCTAAAATACCTAACCTAGATGCCTTCTCTGGAAGGCTAATCCCTCAGGATGAAATCTTCTTATAGGAAATCACTAGAAAAGTTGTTGCCAAAACATTATGTTATTGGCAAAACAAATTATTGTTGTTAAAAATTTATTTTTCACTTACAATAATAATTTACTTGGTGCATTACATGATAATATATTTTTTACAGCGACTCTATTGTTAGGAAAAAATTTAGCTAATAATTGATATTGCTAGTTTTTGCAATGACTATTTAGTTGCAAACTACTTGCATCATTTTTCTCAACAAACTCAAATTCCTTTGGTAACAAACTAAAATCATTGCAAAATAATATTATTATAATAATTATAAAAACACGACATTACTTTATAAACTTCATATAGAACAAACAATATAAAAATTACTACAAAGTAATATATATCTAAAATTATTATTATATTTATATCTTGAATTTTTAATTACAGAGAAATACATACATACACACGCGCGTACACACACACACACACACACACACAAACACACACACACACACACACACATATATATATATATATATATATATATATATATATATACATATATATATATATATATATACATATATATATATATATATATATATATATATATATATATATATATATATATATATATATATATATATATATATACATATATATATATATATATATATATACATATATATATATATATATATATATATATATATATATACATATATATATATACATATATATATATATATATATATATATATATATATATATATATATATATATATATATATATATATATATATATATATAATTAATAAATTAAAAGCATTATGGGTTAGACCTTTGTTGAGGGTAATAATAAGAATTGACAATTTAAGTATTCAAATATTTATTCTTTTAAGCTTTAAAACGGGCATCATATAGATTGATTTAAAACGTGTAGTTGGTTTTTTAAGTAGGAAGAAATGGGTTGCGCTTTTTTGGTCGCGTAGGAATATCACTCTTAATTATAGGAGATTTCCCGCAATAATTTTGTCTTTTTGTAGTTTCACATTTATCTTTTTGTGCTTCATAGGCTTCATGGGCTCAACCATACTCAGTTCGTAAGAAATGATTTTTGAATCAATCTCAAGCATGTATGCGGCTGAGTAAAAATAGAGCTCAACATTTTCACTCAACAATCGGATCATGTTGAACCTTAATCTTAGGAGTTAAATTCTTCAGTTGTTTTGGGTCCAAGGCCCCAATTTTAATTGGGCCTTATATTTAGTCAACGCGTAGTCCATGTTTTATTCAAAGCCCAATTTCTGGTTATATAGCAGTCTGTTTCATCAATATCAGATCGAAAGCATATTCAGTCAGTTTCGATATCAGTACGGAGCCAACGACTATAAATACTCACAAATTATCCTAATGAAGTAAGTTTTTCTCCCAAATTCTCTCTAAGTAATTCCGTTGTCATATTTGATATATTCAACCTCGTTTTGACTTAAGCATCGGAGGGGCTTTCCCGGGTGTCTCCTTCAGGTTAGTAACCTTTGTTCGTTTTGTAGGTTCATTCGAAGATCTTCAACCACATTTGACCATAATTAAGCTCATAAATCGCATGACCAGTGTGGGGGGAGGAAAGCGTAGAAAGTTAAGAACTTTCGACATCAAACGGTCCTAGTTCGCCTTCGACCTCCAGCTAAAAGAATTCTACCTTTTCTTATACCAGTTTTAGCACGCTTTGGTGGATGAATGGGATGTTGAACAACTTGTTTGGGTTTAGGCTCACATTATTTGGAGTTGATGCACTCGTTTGTTGAGATTGTAGTAACTCAACTTGTCGTTCTTCAATCATTTGGATCTCTTCAAACACTGTTAATTAAAACATAAATAATACACTTATTAGTAATATATCTCAAATGTTGGACACAATTTTTCAAAAAATGATACAATAGAAACACAATTATTTAGTTCTTAAATTCTTTTGAATTAAATCAACAAATTACAAACAAATGTGATATTAATATATGTTAAGTCAAGAATTAACCTCCAACAAGGTCCTTTCTCCTTCCAAAAATTGGTCCAATATCTTTCTAAACCCTCTAAAGAGAAGTAATGAACTTGGAAGTTGCGAGGAAAAGAATAAGAGCGTAGAACCCTATGATTGGAGGAGCCGGCTTCCTATGCATGGATGGTCGAGGTTTTGTACTTGTTTTTGTGCTGGGATAAACCCTTAGCGAAGCCAACAAGTTCACGTGAATCCAGATATTACAACAAGTTCATGTGTAGAATTTTCTAGTGTAGAGGATCATTATAGTCATGTTTAAGGGAATGAATCAATATCTTGAACAACTTACATCCAAAAATATCTAAATTAAGGGGAATTCCTTTTAGTGAGGGTCAAGCAAGAGAGTATTACTCTCTAGTAATACGTCCTAAAATGCTTTTGGGGGTTACGTCATAGTGAGGTTTATTCTAAAAAGAATGATTTTCATAAAGAGATTCCATCTATGGAGGAAAACCTTCTAGAAAAGGTATCTAAGTAAGGTACTTTTTAGAGGAAAATTTCTCCTAAAAGATTACTGCCAAACATGATAAGTTGCCACAAGGTTACCTTATGAAAAATGCTTTTTACAGGGAATTATTGGCATAAAAAAACTTTAAAATGGAGATTGCAAAGAAAGAATAGTTTGAGGAAAGTAATTCCTCCCAAAGGAAAACTCCCTGATAGAATACTTCCCAGAGGGATAACTCCTAGAAGAATTCATTCCAAATAGAATGACTCCCATATTGAAAC